>NC_056746.1:587526482-587821482 GCF_019279795.1 Protopterus annectens
TTTTTCCTTTTTTTCCTCATTGGTGTCACAATTCTTCCGAGAGTCCTGGTCCTAGGAATGCTGTCGTTTTAACTCCTTTAGTGATGAAGTGGTGATATTTGGTACTTAGAGTTCATGTTGATGTTTTGTGTGTTGTAATCACCTTTGTCTTATGTGCTGTATTTCTCTCTCTCTCTGTCCATGTTCGTACAGATCTTGATGTCAGTTTTGAGCCAGCAAATGACTTGTGTGGTTCCCTTCACCCCATATTTCCAACTGCAATGCTAGCATTTACTGTGCTGGAAGAGCTTACTCTTGAGCTATTGACCATTTTACCTGTCGGTTGGTAGCAGGTCAGAGAAGCAGTCCCCTTAGTGATGCCTCTTTCTGTAACATCTGCAGTAGAAATGGTCTCCTCTTCCTCTTCTTTTTCAGGCTCATGTTGTCTGAATAATCCCAAGGATGGTCCTGTGTAAGGGCAACCACCTTGATTCCCCACTGTAGATGTAGATGAGGAAGATGCTGTTTTCCTAGACACCCCCCCACCCGGATGACATATACATTTAAGAATACTTTGAGGTAATGTGATATTAGGGGGTGGGGTCAACTGATCAGTATCCTTCCCACAGAGAACACTCAAGAAGGTTTGCTTGGTTGCTCAACAGTCAGTGACAACTTCCTTTGGCTTGACATCTTCAGGGATGCTACTAATGGGGCATGGGAAAACCACAGTACATTGTTGCCATTCTTGAGGGTCATCTGCATCCTCTGTCCCCATTTTTTGCTAAACTGTTTAAATAATTGCAATATAGAACAAAAACAGTGGTTAAATAGCAGCTTGTGGAGTCCAGATGAACAGCAAGACAACCGATACAGCTAAAATTTATTGGTAGAGCAAAGCTTTCAGGTACAACAACGCTTCTTCAGTGCAAGATAAAAGACAAACTCGTTGAGTTGCTTAAATACCAATTAAGCAACAATAATTCAATAAAACACAGCCAGTAAAAATAAGTCATCAATTTATACATTGGTTAAACAAAATTAATTTGTTCTATCTTAAATGTGACATCCTGTCTTTGAGTGCAGGTTTAAGTGTAATCATTTTATTAACACCAAGCAAAACATCAGTTTGCAGGAGGGTGATCCATTCATATTCTTTCAACTCCAATTTATTATTTATTATCATCTCCCCTGATTGTATTTTGGAACACAGTTAACACTCTAAAGGTAAAGCTATGTAACCCACCATTATCATTAATATGTTTGGCTAGTGAATTTAAGTTATTCCTTTTTATATCAGACCTGTGTTCCATGATTCTATCCCTAAGCCATCTAGTAGATTTTCCTACATAGAAGGCGGCACAAGTCCGGCAGGTTGCAAGGTATATAATGTAGCAAGTATTGCATGTTGCAAAACATTCGATGTCATAAATTTCACCACTATTAGGATGTATAAATGTTGCATCGCTATTAATAGATATGCAACAGCTGCAATTATATAGCAAGGAACAGTTCCCTTCTTTGTTATAGATTGGCACACACTCATGCACTTTAGATCTTTATAGCAAAATTTCTGCTTTAAACTCTCACAGTTCCAATAAGAAAGTCTGGCTTTTTCAGGAATAAAACCCTGTAGTTCAGTAGAACTTCTCAAAATTCACCAAATTGTTATTAATTATATCCCTGACACCATTACTACACCTACTAAATGTAGTAGGATAGCGCAATATATTTTCGGAGTCCAAATCTGATTGTACTTTGTTATTGGTGCATCGTTCACTAAAGTAAGGATGTAATGGTGCCCCTCTACTCTTCCCTCATCAGACCCATTATTGAGTACAATGCACCAATTGGAATGTACCTGGCTAGACATCTCCAGCAGCTGGAGAGACCACAGAGGTACTTAACCAAGAGGATTACTGGCCTCAAACAGTTGCCCTATGCAGCACGATTGAAAAAGCTAAGGCTGTTCTCTGCTGCACACCGCTTTCTCGGAGGCGATCTCTGTCTAACGTACAGAGCCATGTCCAACCCAGAATTGTTGAACATGCTCCATCTTAGCAAAACCAAATCTACTCGAGCTACACGCTCTAGGGATATAAACCTCAACACAACAATGAATAGAACATGCTGGAGGGATAGATTTCCTTCGCAGAGACTTCTCTTACTATGGAACAGGGTCCCGATCTACATAAGACAGAGCCCCTCACTATCACTCTTCAAGAGGAACCTCGATGAGTGGATGGGTAACAGAAAGTTCGCACCGGGGATCACACCAACAGCACTACTAGATAGGGGCCAAGGGTAGTAGCTGCTAGTACAAGGGTCTAGGGAACTACTAAAGGGGCGGTGAATACCGCACAACGTGGCTGGGCTAATATATGCCTTTGGGCAGATAGCCCAGTACCAACCTATGAACCTGTAAGGGGATATTCAACATCCTTGTTCTCAAGCACTTTTTCAAATCGGCCAAAAATTTATCATCATACTCTCTTTCAATTAATTCGTCAAGAGCAGCATCTAGTTGTTGTGTGCATTTTACTATATCAGTATTAAGTTTACAAAAGTCTATATTGACTCTTAATTATTCCCTTAAAAAACATGGAGTGCATACTAGTGTAATGAAGATATTTATTTGTATGTACAACTTTCTTATAGACAAAAGTCCGTATATTTTGATTCTGCATTTCTATATCAATGTCCAAAAATTGTATGTGATTAGAAGAACTCGTCATAGTGAAATGTAAAAATTCAGTACTATTCAGAAAATTCACATATTGTTGTAATTCTTGACTACTGCCTTCCCACAGAAGACAGAGAGAGATATAGAAATGCAGAATCAAAATATAAGGACTTCTGTCTATGAGAAAGCTGTACATACAAATATCTTCATTACACTAGTATGCACCCTTCCCCATGTTTTTAAGGGAATAATTGAGTCAGTACAGACGTATTTGTAAACTTAATACTGATATAGTAAAATGCACACAACAACTAGATGCTGCTATTGCTGAATTTATTGAAAGAGGGTATGATAGGAAATATTTGAAAAAAGAAGTGCTTGAGAACAAGGATGTTGAATATCCCCCTTATTTTAGTGAACGATGCACCAGTAATAAAGTACAATCAGATTTGGACTCCAGAAATATATTACGCTATCCTACTACGTTTAGTAGGTGTAGTAATGGTGTTGGGGATATAATTAATAACAATTTGGTGTATTTTGAGAAGTTCTACTGAACTACAGGGTTTTATTCCTGAAAAAGCCAGATTTTATTGGAACTGTGAGAGTTTAAAGCAGAAACATTGATATGAGTGTGTGTGTGCCAGTCTATAACAAAGAAGGGAACTGTTCCCTGCTATAATTGCAGCTGTTGCAAATCTATTAATAGTGATACAACATTTATACCTCCTAATAGTGGTGATATTTATGACATCAAATGTTTTGCAACATGTAATACTTGTTACATTATATACCTTGCAACGTGTCGGACTTGTGCCGCTTTCTATGTAAGAAAATTTACTAGACAGCTTAGGGATAGAATCGTGGAACACAGGTATGATATAAAAAGGAATAACTTAACAAATTCACTACCCAAACATATTAATGAGAATGGTGCGTTACATAGCTTTAACTTGAGTGTTAACTGTGCTCCAAAAAACAATCGGGAGGTGATTTAAATAATAAATTGGAGTTGAAAGAATATGAATGGATCACCCTCCTGCAAGCTGATGTTTTGCCTGGTGTTAATAAAATGATTACTCTTAAACCTGTACTCAAAGATAGGATTTCACATTTAAGATAGAACAATTAGTTTTATTCTATTCAGTTAGTTTTATTTTATTTAACCAAGGTATAAATTGATTTATTTGTATTGGCTGTGTTCTATTGAATGATTGCTTAATTGGTATTTAAATAACTCAGAGTTTTGTCTTTTATCTTGCACTGAAGAAGGGTTGTTGTACCTAAAAGCTTTGTTCTACCAATAAATTTTAGTTGTATCGGTTTATCTTGCTGTTAATTAAATAATTGCCACACTGTTACTGCAGAAACCAAAACTACCCCTGCAAAAATATTTTTTACTTCCCACCCTTTTTTATGGTCCCCGTCTTAGCTAACTAAGCAAGTTGGAACAGTGCTACAACAAAGTTTGCCACAAACTCTGTCACACACACACCACTGTAAACCACTCCTAGAATTAAACGGACTTGAACTCTCCACCCAACGTTCCTTTATTTGGCTCTCCACCTTCCATGACCTTATTTTCAAGCCTATTGCCTGTCCTACATTAGTCATACCCTACATAATAAAATTGATCCCTATGATCAGAAGACAAAAATCTCTTGGCTATCTCAAAACCCACAAGAAAACCTGGTCACTCTCTGTATATTTTGGAATTCACTACCTTTAGCTACCAGGTCTGTTCCTGGCCTAATCCTTTTCAAAGCCTCTTTAAACAATAATCTTAAAAATGCATGTCTCTGCTCCTGCATAAAGCCTGCCTAATGCTTAGGTCTTCCTCTTTTGTCACATTTCAAACCGTCACGGACTGTAAGATCCTAACACTCTTCTAACTCCTCTGCTTCTATAGCATATCCTTAAGGTAATGCTCAGGCTTTATTGCTTCTATTCTTCTTAACTCTCTCTCTCTCTCTCTCTCACACTGTCTATCTGCATCACTAACTTTCTGGCTGCTATTTTCCTAACTAAAACTAACATTCTGTTTTGCATGTACTATAACAGTGTCATACATTGCACTACCTACGTACTGTTGTTTTTGGACACTTGTCTACATCATGTATGGTGAGAGTGACTATTATTGTCTGTAGTGTTTTAACTGAACAGAATTGTCTAGATGTGTAGTAATATATTGCAACATCTTGTAGCAGTTTGCTCTTTCAGATTATTTTTTGTGTAGTATTTCTAACGTAGTTGTTATTGTATTGGATTGTACTGTATGTGGAGCTTTTCTCCCCGGGCCTCTGCTGAAAACGGGTTCTGTAGAACCAGTCAGACCAGCCCGGTAAACAAATGTCAAGTAAATAAACATTTGTGTGTGTATACATGGTTTCACCAGGAAGGTGCCTAATGAGAAGAAGCTGTAGGGGCATGTAGGAAGACAGTGCTATGTTTAGAGTTAACTGGAGTGGGAATAAAACTTTGTGTGAGAGAATGCTCAGCAGTAAGGACTAGGGAGTTGGTCACTTTAAAGTTGGATGCTTGTAGTCAAGTTATGGGAAACAACTGCTCCTTTTTAATGCCAGAGGAAACTGCAGTGCAGTGGATATAGTGGGTAGAAAGTCCAGAGGAGCCTGGAGTGTTTTGTAAAAGGAGAGGTACAAATACACTGTGCAGTCGTCTTGCTTTGAGGTGGGAGTCTTAGTTGGGAGTTTGACATTGCTAGTGGAAACTCTGGTAGCCGAGACCCAGGGCTAAACAGCTTGAGAACTGTTGATAAAGTGATTTCTGTTAGAGACTTTGGTTGCTTTTATCAGAAAGGTACTGATAAAACTTTTTCTGTAAGTGGAAGTGTTGGTAAAGAATGTCTTTGAACTGCCATGTGTGATTCTGGTAAAGTCTTCTTGGTTTTTGAATATCACTAACTTGAGTACCACTAATTTATAAGGTGCATTTAAGGCTGTTCTCCATAAATCTAGTGCTTGCATAGTAATTAAGTGCTGCTGCTGGAGCACCCAATGAACTGAGCTGTTTATTGGATTAAAAACTGTCCACCGTCTGTCCACCGTCTTTTGGTTCCTGTTTTGGCAAATTTTTTTTGCCCATTTTATGCCCATATGAGTAAAACTACTGCTTTTGTAAAAACCTAATTTGTCTGCTGGTTGGAATTTTCACAACTGGTGGATACAGGGTGCACCTAAAACTTCATGAAGTTCTAGTTCCACCTATTGGTGCAAAGTGGTGAACTTTAATTCCCTGTCGCAAAGTTAGAGAATTTTTTTTTCTTGAAGTGTGTTGTAAAGTTTCTGAAGTAGTCTATTGTCTAAAGAAATTTTAGAACCCTAGCTGAAAGGTTAAAGGATACAGGATGACCATTGTGAAACAACTGCTACAAATGATGACTACTGCCATTGAGGGAATGTTAGTGGTAGCCAGACCCATAGCCTAGGCAAGGTCCATACCTCCTCTTAACAGTGGTGATGACATCAAGGCATATTTTGTAATCTTCAGGAGGGCTCCAATCATTCCGTCTAGGCTTGAATTTTGGCAGGGACTCCCGGTTCTCATGGACAGACATACAAAGGTTACACAAGAAGTTAGAAAACAATTAGAATATATAAAAACAAAGTGTAATATATCTTATGTACATTAGTTTAATAATGTTCCCTAGTAGGGACTCACAGTTCTCATGGACAGGCAATTACAAGTAAGATTGGATACATAGAATGATGATGTAGTTAGATGTTATGATAATTACTGATTTATGCTATGATAATTACTGATTATGCTATTTTATAACTTAATCCGGGTTGGTACATGGGCATAGCCAGTTCAATTTGAGATGCTGTTTGAGGTTTTTTTTTTTTTTTTTTTTTTTGAAGAGTTTTGGAGGGTTGTATAGTTTGGCAAGGCATTCCAGGTTTTGCCAACAAAGTTGGTGAACAGGGATTCACCAGCTGAGTTATTAGCTTTGTGAGTTTGGCCCAGTAATTTGTCAGCTGACCGTAGGGATCTCAGGTTGCTGTATGGCTTCATATTTATAAGAGAGGAAGTATCTTTAGGGTGGTACAGAACTTTGTGTGCTTTTAAGAATTGATTGAATTGTTTCAGGTTCTGGCAGTGATGAGTTCTATAGGTGGAGGCAGTGGCAAATCTGGCAATATGGTTGTTGATATGGGACAGCTTACTAAGGTTTTATTGAGGTTTCAGAGTACAGATGAGGCATATAAAAGAGTAGAGTAGGTGTGATCGGGTGATTTCTGTCCTAGCCAGTGGGGTTAAGAGTGTCTTGTTTCTATACAGTGATCCAAGCTTCTTATTGATGGTCTGTACGGTTTTGTTGACCTGTAGGTCAAATTTGAGATTATGGTCTCTGATAACCCCTAGAAGTTTAGTGTGTTGATCTGGGGAGATAGTGGTGCCATTGTTAGAAGTGTCAGAGAATGAAAGTGTGGCAGATCTACTAGTGGGGTGAAGAGTAGAAGTGTAGATGTATGGGGTTCAGTAGTAGGCATTGGTTGGCGAGACAGTTCTCAATAGTGTTAAATGTATTTGTAGTTCGGATGGGGAGGTGGCTGAACAGATGAGTGGAATCATTTGCATATTGAATACAGGTAGCTTTAGGGATAGCAGTGTGAAGATTATTGATAAAAATAGAGAAGAGTAGTATTAGAATTAGAGCACATAGTAAAGTTTTGGTTGGATCCAAAAGGTGTTAACAGCCAGGAAATAATTGTGCTAAAAATACTGTTACAGACTGGTATAAAGAATTCTATTGGCAACTGTTAAGTGGAAAGGGTGTTACCTCATTACAGCCAAGTGCACCTCCACACTTTTTTTATTTTATTTTATTTATTTAACATTTGTTGACCGGGAATGTCCAACTAGGTTCCACAGAGCCTGTTTTCAGCGGAGGCCCAGGGAGAAATGCTCCAGATGCATGTCTTAGGACTTTTTGCAGTTAACTCTTACTGCTGCCTCTAGGCGTCAAATACTGCTTGTTCATATTTGCATTAATAATGCCAAAATCATGCTACATACAAGTATCAGCAGATTTCATTTTAAAGCATACATGATGGAAAACACAATTGTATTGATATTTGTCCTCTTTATGCAGCTAAACAGATACTGAATATTATTTATATTGTAATATTTTTCATAGTTCTCTAAATGTCTCAACATTCAGGTAACACAGAACTGCATCTCCTCATATGAAAACTCACAGCTGTATGAAGGATATCCTTTTAGCACTATGTATTTTGCTTGAGTAGTTACCGAGATATCATAAGCTGTTTACACAGCGTTACTAAATTAATATTCACTAACTTTATTTTGGCTTATAAAATCCCAGTTTAAATCATCAAACTGAGTGCCACTAGTGTCAGGAGTAATTTATCCTGAATGGTTTACCATTTATGGTTTTCTAGTAACACGGTTCCGGAGATATGAATATTTGTTTGAACTGTAAAGTGATAACTTAAACATGTTAAGTTGTCAATCTCGCCTTCATTCTTGCTTGATGGGTTCGGAGCCGATCCTCGGCTCCGACTCGGCACTTGCTAAGCTCGAGAGTCACTTTTACCAGCTCGAGGCAGCCCCATATCCCATGATGCAAGGCGGTAAGTACCCAGATCTCGTTTACCGCTTCGCTGATGAGGTAATCCTTTTACCAGCTCTTGGTAAGTGTTTATTATTATTATACATTTAGTCACCCCATTCCTAAAATTTCTCTTTCAGTAGTTTTCTATTATTGTTAAGATACTTGTAAGGGTTTTCTGACTGTTTACTTTTCCCTAGTTCACTTTTTTAGTCAGGCCTTCATTCCCTCCCATCCCCCCCCTCTGTTAGGGTGTGTGTGTGTGAATTTAGTTAGTATACCTTAACTTTAATTGTTCTGATTCGGGACTGTGTGTGTGTTTTTGTGTTTGTGGATAGCACTATGTCCAAAGAACAGAGGGTCTCAGGCTTCAAGAAGTGTGACTCGTACTGTCAGAAGATGTCTCTGACAGACGGTCACACTTCTTGTATATACTGCCTGGGACCTCTCCACCTGCAGGAATCCTGTGCAATTTGTCACTCTTTTAGCCAGAGAGTCCTGCAGGAAAGGAGAAATAAACTTATATTAAGAGGACTTCTTAAACTGGAGGGCTCCCCGGCAAAATCGGCTCCGGGTAAGCCTTCTAAGACTACCAAGGCCCAGGTTTCTGTTCCTAAGCCTTCTGCCTTGGCTCCGACTCCTTCGGAGTCGAGATCGGCTCCGGCTGGAGCCGATCTTAACTTGGAAAAATCTTCGGCACCGATGGCTATCGGTGCCGATACTTTGACGGTCACTTTGGGGTCGGCTCCGACTGGCTCCGACATCCATGTGGCTCGGGCTTCGGTGTCGGCGCCGACACCATAATTTCCTTGCCTGTATCGGCTCCGGCTGGAGCCGATACATCTATGCCTACACTCGGAGCTGAAAAGTTATCGGCTCCGTCTGGATCCGTGGTTTCTTCGGCTCCGATGGTTCCTTCGAGGAAGAGGTCCAGATCTCCCTCTTTGGAACCGATACTGTCGGCTCCGGCCTCACCTCTTCTTTCGGAGCGGAGCCATCGGAGCCGATCATCTAGGTCTTCCAGGTTGTCAGACCATGATTTAGAGAGGGTGGTAAGCAGATTGTTAAAGTCACAGGCACTAGCTCAAATGCTTCATAGTCCATCTCAACAGATGACTATTAGCCCACACCCTCTTCAAGTTCCTCCTTCGACTCTACCGCAGAGTTTGGAGCTGGAGTCTACGGGAATAGTTACTGCTATGGCTGAGGGGCAGATACTCCCCCCTTCTGCGCCTTCAGCATCTACTCTTATCTCCTCCTCGAGACCTTCCTTGGAGGGATTCGGTGGCCTGGCTTCCCTGGTCTGCTCCGAGGGGGTGAGTGGCATCGGACCCTTGTCCGACCCCGCTCTTTCCCTTGGAGCTTCGGCCTTGGTGAGCTCGGCTCCGACATCTGCCTCGGAGCCTTCCCTTTCGGTGGGCCCGGGAGTCCCAGTTTCTTCGGAACGGGTTCTCTCGGATCTCCCTGGGAGGGGAGCCTTCGAGGTGATGAGGAGTATGCTGGCCCCTGGGCTCAGTCAGCAGTCTATTCCTTTAGCTCCTCCCTCTACGGTGCCTGTTGATATCTCTTCCCACTCTCTTGCTCCCGGACCGAGAGATCCACCGCCTCAGGTTTCCCCACTGGGAGGAACCCCCTCTTCCGAGGATTCTCCTGATCCGTCAGGAGATCCTCCATGCAAGAGGAAGCACCTGGACTCCCCAGAGTCTACTACTTCGGATACCAACTTAGATGAGTCGGAGGGGTCCCCAAGATCCCCCTCTGAGGATGTCTCTTTTTCAGACATCCTAGAACTCCTGAAACAGAGGGGAAACTGGCCCTCCATAAATCCCTCCGATGATGAGTCGGTATACATTAGAGGCGTTTGGTTCTCGACCCTCCACCTCCTGGGTGTCTCCGCCTTTTGACCCCCTCATGCAGGTAATCGCTTTGAAGGCTTGGGCTTCTCCTGATTCCGTAGAGCCAGTTCCCAGGAGGCCTTCTAAATTTATTACAGCCCCTTCCGAAAAGCAATTCCTTACAAAAGGTGTCCCTGTTGATGCCATGGTGGTGGCGGCCGCCACTAAAAAGGAACTTGCAGATCCTTCCGTACCAGTCCATCTTCCTAACAAGGATTCCAGGACCATGGACAGGTATGGTAAGTGGATGTTCTCCTCAGCGACCTGAATTATTTGTGTCACTTCACCAGACTCCAAAGGGACATCCTTAAAGAACTAGGTGAAGTAGTACAGGATCCTGCAGCTCCGGGGGCTCAAGACAAGATTGCTTCTCAGCTAGGAATCCTTAACTCCATAGTTAACTCCTCCATGTGCAGCAGATGGAGCGGTACAGGAGTGGCTCTTAGACGCCAATCCTGGATGCGGCTCTGTAATTTTGCAGATCCTTCAGGCGTCCTTCACAAACTCTCCCTTTGATGGGTCAACTTTGTTTGGTCCTCAAGTGAAGGATACATTGACCAGGTGTGAGCAAGATGGCAAGACTCTTTCTGCCGTAGGGGTCCGTTTTTCCACCCCTTCTAGACCTTACCCCAAACGGCAGAAGGGTGGAAAGATGTGGTTCTGCAAATCCCAAGGAGTCACGCCGGACACACGTGGTCAGTTTACCCCTAGAGGCAGAGGGGGTAATAACAGACGCCCTAGAGGCAGAGGGGGTCCACAAAACCAGGGAAGCAGAGAGACTCTCTCTGACAAGCCCTTCCAGCATCCCTGAGGTGTTGCCTGACTGTCCATCCTTGGAGGCAGTCGGGGGAAGATTATCGCTGTACCCACAAGCCTGGCGTTCCCTCTCACAAGACAGATGGGTGCAGTCGATTATATCCGAGGGTTACAAAATTCCTTTCGAGGAAAGTCCCTTCACTCACAAAAATTCCCTTCCAGATGTGCCACCCGGTCTAAGGGAAATCGCAAAATTAGAAGTATCAAAGCTTCTACACAAAAGGGCCATTCAGCCAGTTACAACAGACCATTCAGAGCCCGGAATCTACTCAAGGTTCTTTTTGGTCCCCAAAAAGACGGGAGATTGGAGACCAATATTGGACCTCAGCAGACTCAACAAGTCTGTGAAAAAGACAAGATTTCGGATGGTCACACTTCAATCAGTTTTGCCCTTCCTGGGCAAAGACAACTGGATGTGCTCAATAGACCTTCAGGATGCGTACTATCACATAGAAATTCACAGACGCTCCAGAAGGTTTCTCCGCTTTCGGCTGGGGTCCAGTCATTTTCAATTCAGAGCCCTGCCCTTTGGTCTCACTACAGCCCCCAGAGTGTTCACCAAATGTATGGCAGTGGTCACGGCTCACCTGAGACATCAAGGATTCCAGGTGTTTCCGTATCTCGACGACTGGCTCCTTTCAGCCACCACCAGGCATCAACTTCTCCAAGCCAGGGATTAGACCCTAAATCTCTGCACTCAGTTAGGAATTTCGATCAACTACGAAAATTCCTCCTTGTTGCCCTGCCAGTCTATTACTTTCATAGGCGCAAATTTAGACACTGTTTGGATGTCAGCAACCCTCACAAACCAAAGAATCTCAGATATCCAAAGTCAGGTGCGGATCATCCTTGCCAGCAGAAAGGTGCAAGCCAGACTGGTCCTGAAAGTGTTGGGCCTAATGGCAGCGGCCATTACTCTTCTTCCCTTGGCCCGCTTTTACATGCGTCTCCTTCAATGGATGTTGTTCACCCAGTGGTCTTACCAACAACTTCCCATGCATCACCAAATCCTGGTGACACAAGCTTGCAAAAACCACCTATCCTGGTGGATTTCTTCTCCCCAGGTTCATCAGGGCAGACCCTTTGTATCCCCGGCCCCGGTAGCCACAGTCACTACGGACGCCTCCCTGATCGGGTGGGGGGGTCATTATCAGGGCAGGATGGTTCATGGGACGTGGCAACCGTTCGAATACCACCTGCACATAAATGTCCTAGAGATGAGAGCAGTGCTTTTAACGTTGCAAGCCCTCAACGACTTTCTTCCCTTGGGAACAATTGCAGTTCACACGGACAACATGTCTGTAGTATGGTATATCAACAAGCAGGGCGGAACCAAGTCCTACCCCTTGTGTCGAGAAGCTCTCAGACTTTGGCAATGGGCGATCTCCTCTCATCGGTTTCTGGTAGCAACGCATATCCCTGGGAAAACCAACATTTTAGCAGACAGATTGAGCAGAGCTATTCTCATGCCTCACGAGTGGTCTCTCAAACAATCTATAGTGGAAGAGATATTTCTAGAATGAGGCCGCCCATGTTGCGAGCTACTCCCCAAAACAGCAAATGCCCAGACTTCTTCTCTCTTCCCACTTCCAGGCCATCCCCCCAGAGACGCTCTTACCCAAGATTGGCCCCAGGGACTTCTTTATGCCTTTCCTCCCTTTCCATTGATTCCACAAGTACTCCAGAAAGCCACCGTTTTGAGATCAAAAATTATTCTCATTGCCCCCTATTGGCCTCGGCAAATTTGGTTTCCGTTCCTCCATCACCTCTTGGTGCAGCAGTGGCATCTGGACCCAGTGCCAGACCTTCTGATCCACCAATCGGGTCAGCTGCATCGGTCCATTCCTTCTCTCAACCTCACAGCTTGTTTGCTCCACTTCCTTCCTTAGCCAGGCTTCCTATGATGTCTAACCCTGTTAGGGATATCATAGTGGCTTCCCTTAAATCCTCTACTAGAAGGATTTATACTAACAAGTGGAAACGCTTCTCCCTTTGGGCAAAATCAAAGAATATAGATCCTTTTACTGCCCCTGTTCATGCAGTTTTGGATTTTTTAGCGGAAATCTTTCACTCTGGTTCTTCATCTTCCATGGTCAAAGTTCAGTTGGCTGCTATCTTGAATTTTCATGTCGGGTTTGCAGTTCACAACATTATGTCCCACAGGCTTTGTAGAGCTTTTCTAAAAGGGGTTTTTCTCCTTAAACCTCCTGTCAGGAGTCCTCCTCCTCCTCAATGGGACCTAAATCTAGTGCTGACATCCTTAATTCTTCCTCCCTTCGAGCCAGCTGTTTCATGTTCACTGAAGTTTCTTTCATGGAAGACACTCTTCCTTGTCGCTATTACTTCGGCCAGGAGAGTGTCAGAACTTCATGCTCTCTCTGTTCGTCCCCTTATTTGGTCTTCCACAAGGACAGGGTATCCTTGAGAACTAATCCATCCTTTTTGCCCAAGGTGGCTTCGAAAACAAATTTGAACCAATCTATTGATCTCCCTGTATTTTTCCCTAATTACTCCAACAGATCGGAACAAAAATTGCATTATCTTGATGTTCACCACCAACTCAGATATTATTTGGACAGAACAAAACAATTCAGGAAATCTGATCAGCTCTTTCTTTCTTATGCTGTAAATAAGAAAGGCCTTCCTGTTTCCAAAGTGACCTTATCTAGATGGCTTTCTTCCACCATCTCCGAAATCTATCAGCTCGGGCAAACAGCTGTGCTCAAAACCAAAGGCGCATTCCACCAGAAGCTTAGCCACTTCCACAGCCTTTCAGGCTAGACTCCCTTTAGACACTATTTGTGCAGCAGCCACTTGGGCCACTCCTCATACCTTTGTTTCTCATTACAAATTGGATTTGGCCTCCAGGGATAGAGCCAGTTTTGGTTCTACGGTTCTCAAGAGTCTGTTCCATTGAGCCACCCAGGATAGAGGTGCTAGGGGCCTTGGTCCCATCAAGCAAGAATGAAGGCGAGATTGACAACTTAACATTGAGAAGTTATGTACCTACCATAACGTTCCATGTTAGTTGTCTTCTCTCGCCTTCTTTCTTGCGACCCTCCCTCCTACCCCCTTGCCTGGACAGACCTTGATCTCCCTTGTTTGGAAGATTGCTTCTTTAGGCACCAGTTAGTTACTTGGTTCCCATTACAGCCCTTCCTTTAGGCTAATTGCTTTCTTTCCTCAGTGGAAAGTTTTTTGTGCTAGGTGTTTTTCCCTATAGATACCAAACGAGATCTGGGTACTTACTGCCTTGCATCATGGGATATGGGGCTGCCTCGAGCTGGTAAAAGTGACTCTCGAGCTTAGCAAGTGCCGAGTCGGAGCAGAGGATTGGCTCCGAACCCATCAAGCAAGAAAGAAGGCGAGAGAAGACAACTAACATGGAACGTTATGGTAGGTACATAACTTCTCATTTAATTTTATAAAGGTAATAAAAGATGGGCAAGAGCTCCAGGTGTTGGAAACTGCTCACATGAGCACTGCAGTGAAAACTCAGTATTGTCTGTAGGAAGAAAATTTAACTCATTGAAACTGATTGAGGTTTTGTATTTGTAGGGAGAAAAGGAGCCACCTGATTATTCAGGTTGGGATACAGACTCAGTTTGGAAAGCGCTTCACCTAGTAACTATCTTGCCTATCTTACCCATGTTGTAGTGATGGGGAAGGATGTCCATGTTCCTTGTGTGTGTGTGTGTAGGTCAGTAAATGACCTTACTGAGTGGTTATGGGGAATGGTGCTGTGGCTGTGAAGCAGTACCATTTTGGAGTGATGTGGCACTGCTTCGTGTGTGGTACCTATCAGGGCTGAGACAGGAGCCAACTGAACTGAAGGTAGTTTTAGCTGTTGTTTGACCATAGCCGTATTCCCCACCTAGATATAAAAGATCACCACCACTTGTCTGAGAAGGCATAGAGAATGAGTAGCCAGATGTGTGTGTGTGTGTGTGTGTGTGTGTGTGTGTGTGTGTGTGTGTGTGTGTGTGTGTGTGTGTGTGTGTGTGTGTGTGTGTGTGTGTGTGTTGGGTTTTCTTTTGGTACTCTAGGATCCTTCAAATGTGTTCTTAGGTGTGAGCAATATGGATTAAGCGCCTGGCAATCTGCTAGACAAGTAGGTAAAAAGTAAACTCAGTTAACGGTCGTTGCTTTTCACAAGGTCAGTTATAGCAGTCATTTGCACCTCCTAGGCATAGATGGATGATGTATATAATCTATGTTTATGAGTAGAATAATGTGGGGTTACCACTCATCACAAATGGAGACCTTTAATCCTATAGGACAGCTGTTTTTATTTATAGAACGAACCAGTCCCCTACTTTTTATTCACCAAAGATGAACTCGAATGATGAATGATTGGTACAATTCTAGTGTGCGTGTATGCATCTCTTTTCTCTCTCTTAAGTCTTTCATGAGCAGTTAGATGACATATTATCTGTTGTATGTTCAGCGACTGTCCTGCATTTCCTATTAATTCCCGGTCTTATAATCTTGTCATTTTTCTAATTTGCAGAAGTTTAGTTAGTCTTTCTGTCTAATAATGCTTTGCATTTTATCTTTGTGTTAACGCTCCTTCTGATATCTGATGATAATTCTGCTAATGTCTCTTTCCAGATTGACCACTTCCGAAAGTGATACTTGCTTCTTCTCTTTTCCCTAAGTGTTCTTGTATGTTTGTCTGACATTAATTACTTTACTTCATCTATCATTGCCGGTCTTCCATCTCCTAGTTATTTTTTTAGCCACCAACTATAAAAAGGAGACTAGATCTTTCTTTTGTTGTGCATAACTTAATAAATAGTAATGCACTTTCTCAGTACTGCAGCTTCAGCCTTTTTTTTTTTTTTTGAAATTATCTTAATCTCTGTAAGCGTGGGCAGCTCCAAAAAAATGCATGCACACTGAATGAATGCAGACAAAACAAAAAAAAGGCAAATAAGCAAAAGGAAAAAAAATAGTTTAATCCAGCTGATGGTAGAAGCTAGAACAGCAAATGCAAAACAAGAAAAGTTACGGAGTAGAATATATACCACATTGAAAGAAAAGACAATAAGACAGAAGAAATTAGAAAAGAAGAAAGTTCATGTTAAATGTATGCTCATGTTCCTATTTCTTTTTGGCCGCACTTCCAACAGGCTTCCTTAGTTCCTGGAAACCTCCTCTTATGCAGCCTTTGTGGAGTATGGAATATGTGTGGAGATCTTTTCCACCCAAATATTTCCTATCCTTAGTTACCTGTGTGGTGTTTTTAATATTTTCTTTCTGATGTTCTTTTAAGTTTCTCATTAAAGACAAGGAATTGCAGCTAGCAATTCTGCTTTCTTGTCTTATTTTGTTTTCTTTCAGTGTGGTATATATTCTACTCTAACATTTCTTGTTTTGCATTTGCTGTTCTAGCTTCTACCATCAGCTGGATTAAACAATTTTTTTTTTCTTTTGCTTATTAGCTGTTTTTTGTTAGTCAGTATTCATTCAGTGTGTGTACTAACATTTTGTAATGCATCCCTTCTGTTCTTTTAATTTGGGAAGTAAGTTGAACATCCTCCCACCTCATTTTTGTGTGTCCTTTTCTTAACTGGTTCCAAAATACTATTTGTCTTTTCCAGTAGGAGCGTCACCCTTTCTGTTTTTGTGTGTGTGATCACAGTACATATTTAGTTCCCACTGACTTAAGTGAGCCTTGTTAATTAACTTAAATTTTACCGAATGGGGATTTAGGCAGTTTTAGGAGCTTGGACAATCTCATGAGTAGTTTTCTCTTATAGTTGCATTGAACATTCATTTACTTGGTATAATTTAGTACTTTAGTATGTTTGTTAGCCTGGTTATAAAAACTGTTTAATTTTTTGCTATGTTTATATAGGTTATTGGGTCCATAGTTACCAGCAATACAGTGTCCTGATTTACTTTACTTTTTTTGGGGGGGTGGGGTTAATTAAGGGTTGACAGTTTTGTTTAGCAGTATTTAATGTTATGCTTTAACAGTATAATGTGTGGAATATACTATCCATGTTACAATTTTAACATTGTGATGTCTGAAAAGTGTGGCCCGTGAGCAAGCTTTTAGTATTTTTTTTTTTATACATTGAATTAAGGATATGTTTGGGTTTAGACATTTAAATGGGCATGTATGTGTTTGGGAATGTCTGTATTTCTTGACATGCAAAAGAGTCTTGAAAATAAACGTATCACTGTGTTCACACCCTTTATTTTGGAACTACTGCAATGATAAACTTGGACTCTGTGGATGTGTAATGTGCAGTACATAAATTTTTTGTGTATAGCAGGCATTAGGGAATTATTATTCCCTTAACCTGAAATATTCTCCCTCCCTAAACCTACAGTACAAAATAATTAACATGTCAAAGAAACCAGACCTGTACATATTCCATTAATCGGTTTTCTGTTTTGCATTGAAACTCACACTATTTACCCCTTTATAAGTACTGCTGTGATCAAACAGCACTCTAGTTAGAATTTTGCAACTGCATGTAAACCAGTAGTCTAAGGAGACTTCAGCTGCTAAATGAAGACTGCTGACAGTCCAAGCAGATAGTGGGTAAAAAGCAGAAACCATATACATATTGGATGCCAGTCCATTCTAAGGCATAAACACCTAGGAATAGATTGAAAAACTGCATAACACTGAAAGAAGACTTTGCATTGCTCCACAGAGAATGCAATCCTGCTGAAAATGTTAACTAGGGAAGAGTGCTGTGAGGCAGCAGTGCTTACTTTTGTACTTGTGCATAGCCACGTTAACTATCTAGCTTTGTTGTCTTTGTTCAGAAAAATCTCTATCAGCTGTTAGCATGCAATTGTTTTTTATAGTGTTTGCTTTTGTTTACTGGGAAAGTCTGACTGGGTACAATGCCAATTTTAAGCAGAGGCTCGTCGAGAAAAGCTGCAGACAGTTGTAGATAAAGTTAAAACAAGGTCAAAAGAAATGTGTACAGAAATATTGAAATTCATTTAAACAGGAACAAAGTGTAATTGGTGCCTATTATATAACATCACTGACACTGGCATGCACTGTGGTGGCAGGACAGGTAGCTTTCATCCTTCTAAGTTGGGAACTGCTGATTTGAGAGCCCAGTGTCTGTTATTCTTAAAGTGTATTAGTTCTGGGCTTCACTTGGGCTTCAGGCCAGTTATTTTACATTAAGAAGGTTCGTGGTCTGCACTCTTGTGGGAGAAGAGGCTGGACTCTGCCCTTCTGAGCTGGGAATTTCTGATTAAAGGTTTATAGTGTCTGAATATTTGAACTGTATCTTACTGAAATTGGTACACCTTGTTTGCTGTAGCAGAGACTAGATCCAGGCCTGCTGAATCTAGCTTTGTTTATATGCTTGTTGTTTGTTTGCTTGTTATTTCCCTGGAACGCTAATTCCATCTAATACGCGGCTTCTCAGCGCTTCTGTGGATCACTAGTGATATCTGCATTGCTTACTGTACTTATTTCCTTGTTTCACTTGAAAGTTACTGTTTGTCGTTTTTGCATTTAAGTTACCTGTAACACATTGCACTTAAGTTACCTGGCACTTGCTCACTAAAGCAATTATATAAGTCAGCACTAAAAATTAAAAGTACTACACCCTCACTCCCCACTGGCCCTTGTTTTCATTTATTAAGGAATTCCCAATATTATTCTAGCATGTCCAGAGGTCAGTTGTCAATCTCCTCTCCGGTCCAGCTGGTGAATCTGGGAATCTTGAGGCACTGTTACAACTGCCTCATGTACACAGACAACCCTCTCCTCCTCCCAACAAATTCCAACACATGTGAGAGATGCAACCATATAGCCAAACTGGAGGCTAAGCTCTCTCAACTCAGTACTGGCATAACCAGTTAGGAGGAGAAGGAAACCACACTCACTACAATTCCAGTCTCACATAGACCTACCACGACAGCAAACCAAGCACATAATCACACAA
Organism: Protopterus annectens; assembly: GCF_019279795.1. Classification (NCBI taxonomy): domain Eukaryota; kingdom Metazoa; phylum Chordata; order Ceratodontiformes; family Protopteridae; genus Protopterus; species Protopterus annectens. The sequence goes on from NC_056746.1 coordinate 587,545,380, forward strand.
AAACATACTCAGAGGCTCTAAATAAAGATCTGCCTAAGCAGCAGAGACCTCCAAAGCAGACACCCAAGCAACCGCTACCCCAAAACAAAACACATGCAACACATATCTCACAAAGCCAGTGTGCCAAACAGTCACAGCCCTTAAAACTAAACAACACACCTGATACACTTGTAATAGGTGACTCTATCGTCAGGCACACTGTCGTTCCGCTGAACAAGGAGAGGGTCGTGTTGAGCAGCCTGTCGGGCGCTAGGATCCACCACATAACACAAGCACTCAGGTCACTCCAAGGCAAGTACAAATATGACTCAGTCATTGTCCATGCTGGTGTGAATGACCTGAGACGTACCTCCCTGGACTACATGAAAAGAGATATAAAGGAGCTCTCTGAGCATGTAGCCCAGGCCGATATGACCATGACCTTGAGTAGCATCTTACCCTCACCAAGAATGATGCCACAATATGAAGAGAAGATGATCAATTTCAACAATTGGCTTAAGAAATGGTGTCGTTCAAAGGGGATCCAGTGCCTGTCAGCTTGGGATGATATGCTCGACAAGCCACGATGCTTCGCTAGGGACTGCTTGCACCTGTCACCCCTGGGCTTTCGGATATTGGCAAAGGCTCTTGCTACTCCCATATTGCCTTTTTTAGGCAAGGCTCAAAAGCCAAACCCACCACCATAGGTATCACAAGGGATAAGAAACTAAGAGTAATGCTACTCAATGCCAGAAGTCTAAACCTCAAGATGCATGCACTCAAAACTCTCCTTAGCATGGAGAACATCGATATCTGTGCAGTAACAGAAACCTGGTTTAGGGCTCCCGAGAGCACCCCAGCACTACCAGATTATACCTCATACCATGCTTTTCGTCCCCAAAACTTGGACCGAACCACAAAAGGAGGGGGAGTATCGATATTCATCAAAGATACCCACACCTCCAGGTTGGTGGCAAAGCACGAAGCATCAGAGACTATCCATGTGCAACTAACAGTGGGTAAAACTGCCTTCCAGTTTATAGCCTGCTACAGACCACCCTCCCAAACCCAGGAACCCCACTCGGCCTTCCTGAGAACACTGGAAAATATGAAGGTCTCTCCAAACACCATTATATTGGGCGACTTCAACTACCCAAACATAGACTGGGAGCATTACTCTAGCTCCAACACCATAGCCCAAAGGTTCCTAGATTTTATAAACTCAAATGCTATGGAACAACTTGTTGCCACTCCCACAAGAAGGGAAAACATACTGGACCTGATCATCACCAACTTGGGGAATCTATGCTCCAGACCAGAAGTGTATCCCTCACTGGTAAGATCAGACCATAAACTAATCTCACTGGATATTCACATCCCGACCCCAGCCCCTGCCCAGAAAACCACAGTGAAAAACTTCTCTAAAGCAAATTTCACACTCCTCAAAACCGAGGTGGAATCCTTCAAAGCCCCCGGGCCTGTGGAAAATACGGCCCAGACCGCAGAATCCTTTATAAACGCATTTTATGAACACCTTCAGGAATGCAAGGATCATGCGATCCCAAATAAAACCAAGACCCAATCCTCCAAAGGCAGACGTCCTGTCTGGTGGACCTCAGCCATAAACAAACTATACAATAGAAGGAGGAAGCTACTAAATGATAGAGCAAAATCCCAAAAAGGGAAGGCATCACTGATCAGTATTAGCAAAAAACTACGGGCACTCATAAAATTGTCTAAGGCCAGCTTCGAGAGACAAATTGCATAGGACACTAAGGATAAACACAAGGCTTTCTTTAGTTATGTTAGGAACCTGGGTGGTAATTCCCAGATATGCTCAGAATTGGTCCAAAATGACAAAAAATACACTGAACCCACAGACATTGCCAACATCCTAGCTGACAGGCTCAGCGCAAACCCCCCCCTCCCCACCAAAAGGGCAAATATCTATCCCAGCAGAGTGCTGCCCCCCTGACATCTCAGATGCTCAGGTAAGAGCCGCCCTCTCCAAAGCAAAAAACACAGCATCAATGGGACCAGACGGTGTCCTGGGCTGCATCCTACATGAACTCCAAGAAGAGCTAAACCCAAACATAAAACTACTGTTCAGTCTCAGCCTTACTACAGGATATGTGCCCAAAGAGTGGCATACAGCAATAGTGGTCCCTCTCCATAAAGGTGGTGCCTCAACGGATCCTGGAAACTATTGCCCCATAAGCCTGACTAGCTTGGTCTGCAAAGCTATGGAAAGGATCATCATGGACCTCATAAATAAAGATATTGGGGACCTACAGACACTGGATTGTACCCAGTTCGGCTTTAAGGGCAGATCCTGCCTCTTAAACCTGGTTGATTTCTTTGGAACAGTCACCAAGGCCATTGACGAGGGGAAGGTGGTCCACACAGCCTACCTGGACCTCGCAAAAGCCTACGAAAAGCTAAGGCTGTTCTCTGTTGCACACCGCTTTCTCGGAGGCGATCTCTGTCTAACGTACAGAGCCATGTCCAACCCAGAATTGTTGAACATGCTCCATCTTAGCAAAACCAAATCTACTCAAGCTACACGCTCTAGGGATATAAACCTCAACACAACAATGAATAGAACATGCTGGAGGGATAGATTTCCTTCGCAGAGACTTCCCTTACTATGGAACAGGGTCCCGATCTACATAAGACAGAGCCCCTCACTATCACTCTTCAAGAGGAACCTTGATGAGTGGATGGGTAACAGAAAGTTCGCACCGGGGATCACACCAACAGCACTACTAGATAGGGGCCAAGGGTAGTAGCTGCTAGTACAAGGGTCTAGGGACCTACTAAAGCGGCGGTGAATACCGCACAACGTGGCTGGGCTAATATATGTCTTTGGGCAGATAGCCCAGTACCAACCTATGAACCTGTAAGGGGGATATTCAACATCCTTGTTCTCAAGCACTTTTTCAAATCGGCCAAAAATTTATCATCATACTCTCTTTCAATTAATTCATCAAGAGCAGCATCTAGTTGTGTGCATTTTACTATATCAGTATTAAGTTTACAAATACGTCTATATTGACTCTTAATTATTCCCTTAAAAAACATGGAGTGAGTGCCTACTAGTGTAATGAAGATATTTATTTGTATGTACAACTTTCTTATAGACAAAAGTCCGTATATTTTGATTCTGCATTTCTATATCAATGTCCAAAAATTGTATGTGATTAGAAGAACTCGTCATAGTGAAATGTAAAAATTCAGTACTATTGTTCAGAAAATTCACATATTGTTGTAATTCTTGACTACTGCCTTCCCATAGAAGACAGAGAGAGATATAGAAATGCAGAATCAAAATATAAGGACTTCTGTCTATGAGAAAGCTGCACATACAAATATCTTCATTACACTAGTATGCACTCTTCCCCATGTTTTTAAGGGAATAATTAAGAGTCAGTACAGACGTATTTGTAAACTTAATACTGATATAGTAAAATGCACACAACAACTAGATGCTGCTATTGCTGAATTTATTGAAAGAGGGTATGATAGGAAGTATTTGAAAAAAGAAGTGCTTGAGAACAAGGATGTTGAATATCCCCCTTATTTTAGTGAACGATGCACCAGTAATAAAGTACAATCAGATTTGGACTCCAGAAATATATTACGCTATCCTACTACGTTTAGTAGGTGTAGTAATGGTGTTGGGGATATAATTAATAACAATTTGGTGTATTTTGAGAAGTTCTACTGAACTACAGGGTGTTATTCCTGAAAAAGCCAGATTTTTATTGGAACTGTGAGAGTTTAAAGCAGAAACATTGGTATGAGTGTGTGTGTGCCAGTCTATAACAAATAAGGGAACTGTTCCCTGCTATATTTGCAGCTGTTGCAAATCTATTAATAGTGATACAACATTTATACCTCCTAATAGTGGTGATATTTATGACATCAAATGTTTTGCAACATGTAATACTTGTTACATTATATACCTTGCAACGTGCCGGACTTGTGCCGCTTTCTATGTAAGAAAATTTACTAGACAGCTTAGGGATAGAATCATGGAACACAGGTATGATATAAAAAGGAATAACTTAACAAATTCACTACCCAAACATATTAATGAGAATGGTGCGTTACATAGCTTTAACTTTAGAGTGTTAACTGTGCTCCAAAAAACAATCGGGAGGTGATTTAAATAATAAATTGGAGTTGAAAGAATATGAATGGATCACCCTCCTGCAAGCTGATGTTTTGCCTGGTGTTAATAAAATGATTACACTTAAACCTGTACTCAAAGATAGGATTTCACATTTAAGATAAAACTAAATGAATAGAATAAAACTAATTGTTCTATTTTATTTAACCAATGTATAAATTGATTTATTTGTATTGGCTGTGTTCTATTGAATGATTGCTTAATTGGTATTTAAATAACTCAGAGTTTTGTCTTTTATCTTGCACTGAAGAAGGGTTGTTGTACCTGAAAGCTTTGTTCTACCAATAAATTTTAGTTGTATCGGTTTATCTTGCTGTTAATTAAATAATTGCCAAACTGTTACTGCAGAAACCAAAACTACCCCTGCAAAAATATTTTTTACTTCCCTCCCTTCTTTATGGTCCCCGTCTTAGCTAACCAAGCAAGTTGGAACAGTGCTACAACAAAGTTTGCCACAAACTCTGTCACACACACCACTGTAAACCACTCCTAGAATTAAACGGACTTGAACTCTCCACCCAACGTTCCTTTATTTAGCTCTCCACCTTCCATGACCTTATTTTCAAGCCTATTGCCTGTCCTGCATTAGTCATACCCTACACACCAAATCGATCCCTATGATCAGAAGACAAAAATCTCTTGGCTATCTCAAAACCCACAAGAAAACCTGGTCACTCTCTGTATATTTTGGAATTCACTACCTTTAGCTACCAGGTCTGTTCCTGGCCTAATCCTTTTCAAAGCCTCTTTAAACAATCTTAAAAATACATGTCTCTGCTCCTGCATAAAGCCTGCCTAATGCTTAGGTCTTCCTCTTTTGTCACATTTCAAACCGTCACGGACAGTAAGATCCTAACACTCTTCTAACTCCTCTGCTTCTATAGCATATCCTTAAGGTAATGCTCAGGCTTTATTGCTTCTATTCTTCTTAACTCTCTCTCTCTCTCTCACACTGTCTATCTGCATCACTAACTTTCTGGCTGCTATTTTCCTAACTAAAACTAACATTCTGTTTTGCATGTACTATAACAGTGTCATACATTGCACTACCTACGTACTGTTGTTTTTGGACACTTGTCTACATCATGTATGGTGAGAGTGACTATTATTGTCTGTAATGTTTTAACTGAACAGAATTGTCTAGATGTGTAGTAATATATTGCAACATCCTGTAGCAGTTTGCTCTTTCAGATTATTTTTTGTGTAGAAAAATTGAAACCTACTACCCCCTCTGCTGACCATCTACCTGCTGAGTACCTGCAAAAAGGTGCCAAAGCCATAGCCCTTCCCATTTCCATACTCATAAACAGAACTATATCTGAAGGAAATATCCCATCTATCTGGAAAATCTCACACATCATCCCCCTTCATAAAGGTGGTAACTCTATCGGCATCTCAAACTATAGACCAATAGCCTTACTCTCTCCACTAGCAAAAATAATGGAAAAATGTGTCCATAAGCAAGTACTCACCCATCTAATTGATAATAACTTACTTGCCAACTGTCAACATGGATTTAGACCTAACCACAGCACCACCGCAGCCCTCCTCTCCTTCACAGACTGTATAAATTCTAACCGTAATAACAATACCCTCTCCTCCTCTGTCTTCATTGATTTATCTAAGGCTTTTGATATGGTTAATCACCAGCTCCTTATTGAAATACTTAAATCTCTTTCTCTTGATACTCTAGCATTACAATGGTTTAAATCCTACTTAGAAAATAGACAACAAGCAGTTCTATGGGAAGGTAACCTATCCTCTCACCTCCCTATTTCCCTTGGTGTCCCCCAGGGCTCCATTTTAGGCCCACTGTTATTTTCCATTTTCATTAATGACCTCCACCTAGCAATCCCACATGCTACCTGCATTCAATATGCAGACGACACCACTATTATTTGCTCAGCTAATACCCCTTCCGAGCTACAATCCCTTACACAAAATGCATTTAACACAGTGGAACAGTGGTTTTTAAACCGTTGCCTTTTACTTAACCCTAAAAAAACCAAACTCCTACTTTTTACTCCTACTCGTAGGTCTGCCCCTCTTCACTTTACTCTTACATCCAACAATGGGACACTCATATCTCCTGACGTAACCACCAAACTTCTTGGAATTACCACAGATAATAATCTAAACTTTGACACTCATACTAACATCACTATAAAATCAGTAAATAATAAACTGGGATCCCTTTACAGAATCAAACCCTTCCTCACTCCCTCAACCAAAATCGCTATAGCTAGAACTCATTTAATCACTACCTTACTCTATGCCTCACCCATATACACCAATCTCACAAAAAATAACCTAAACAAACTTGCTACTGCCTATCACTCCATTGCTAGATTTGCCACAGGATCTCCTTTTAGAACACATCATTGCAACAATCTAAAACAACTAGGATGGCTTGAGTTTCAAAACCAGATACTATCTCAACAACTCACTATTATCCATAAGAGCTTGTACTACCCCACCTATACACCTATACTGACTACCCTCATCACCCCCTATAACAATCTTAAGAACCTACGCTCCTCCAATAAGCCACTTATTACTATCAATAAATCCAACAACTCAGCTGGAGATTCTCTGTTCTCTAACTCCATAGGCAAACACTGGAACAAACTTCCCTCTGAACACCTAATCTCTGACCTCCACAAGACTCTCTAAACTAAAAATAAAACAATTTCTCAGTTCCCACTGGCTTTGTCCTTGTACTAACCCTGACTAAATATCTTCTCTGCTCTTACCAAGAGTATATTCCACCAATTTACATACTCTTGCTGCTTCTTAGGTACCTTTATCTCACTATATCATATGATACATTTCTATAATTTATCAACAGTATATACTTTCTGTTATCCTGCTTCCAATTGAAAACTACTAATTTGTTTTTATTTCTATTGCATTGCATATCACCTCAGTACAAGCTAGATATCCTTGTAATGTCAACTGTACCTAATCTGTATGTCTGTAATCTGCTTGACCCTTTTTAATTATTATTATAATTCTTTGAAACAATTTATTACAGTCATATATTGTGTATGTGAATGGCTGTAACTGTTTAGAGCTATTTTACTACTGTTATTCTGCTTTGAACTTATTATTTTTTACTGTATAAAATTTTCTGTGCTGGAGCTTTTCTCCCCGGGCCTCTACTGAAAATTGATTTTATTCCAGTTAGACTAGCCCGGTCAACAAATGTAAAATAAATAAATAAATAAATAAATAAATAGTATTTCTAACGTAGTTGTTATTGTATTGGATTGTACTGTATGTGGAGCTTTTCTCCCCGGGCCTCTGCTGAAAACGGGTTCTGTAGAATCAGTCAGACCAGCCCGGTAAACAAATGTCAAATAAATAAACATTTGTGTGTGTATACATGGTTTCACCAGGAAGGTGCCTAATGAGAAGAAGCTGTAGGGGCATGTAGGAAGACAGTGCTATGTTTAGAGTTAACTGGAGTGGGAATAAAACTTTGTGTGAGAGAATGCTCAGCAGTAAGGACTAGGGAGTTGGTCACTTTAAAGTTGGATGCTTGTAGTCAAGTTATGGGAAACAACTGCCCCTTTTTAATGCCAGAGGATCTCAATATCAGCCTTACTACAGGATATGTGCCCAAAGAATGGGGTACAGCAATAGTGGTCCCTCTCCATAAAGGTGGTGCCTCAACGGATCCTGGAAACTATCGCCCCATAAGCCCGACTAGCTTGGTCTGCAAAGCTATGGAAAGGATCATCATGGACCTCATAAATAAAGATATTGGGGACCTACAGACACTGGATTCTACCCAGTTCGGCTTTAAGGGCAGATCCTGCCTCTTAAACCTGGTTGATTTCTTTGGAACAGTCACCAAGGCCATTGACGAGGGGAAGGTGGTCCACACAGCCTACCTGGACCTCGCAAAAGCCTACGATACAATACCCCACTCGGGCATTATAGATAAGCTCACCAGCTTAAATATAAAGCCCTATGTCACTAGATGGATTGCAAACTGGCTCAAGGACAGAACCCACATGGTTAGAATTGCTGGAGCCATGTCAGACTCCAAACCAGTTACAAGTGGTGTCCCACAAGGCTCAGTCCTGGGACCTCTCTTGTTCGGTATATATTTCTCGGAGGTACAGGCCAACATGGAAGGACTGTGGCTGACCAAGTTCGCAGATGACTGCAAACTGGGCGCCATAATCGACTCTCCAGCCGACACAATCATCCTCCAAAAGGGCCTCATAGAAACAGACAACTGGTGCCAGAGCCATGGCCTCAAGCTAAATGCCAAAAGTGTATAGTCATCCCTTTGGCAAAAACAGTGCCCACAAATTACCACATAGGTGGTAATCCATTAAGTACAGAAGAAGTAATTAGGGACCTGGGGACCCAAGTTGATAGCAGTCTCTCATTTGACAACCACGTGGCCAAAGTGGTTAGAAAAACATTTTATATAGCCCACCTAATCATGAAGGGATTCACATCTAGATCAGGGGAGGTCATCGTGCCTCTTTACTCATCCCTCATCAGGCCCATAATTGAGTACAATGCCCCTTTTGGGATGTACCTTACCAGACACCTGCAGCAACTGGAAAGACCCCAAAAGTACCTCACCAAGAGGATCAAAGGGCTCAAACAGATGCCATATGCTGCCCGGTTAAAGAAACTCAGTGGCATACCACCTGTTCAGAGGCGATTTGTGCCCGACTTATAAAGCCATGTCCAGCCCGGAATTAATGGACATGCTGCACCTCAGAAAATCCAAATCCCATTGAGCTACGCGCTCGAGAGACTTGAACCTCAGCACTGAAATAAATAGGACATGCTGGAGGGACAGATTCATAACCCAGAAGCTCCCTTCACTCTGGAATAAAATCCCAGTCCAGGTTAGGCAGAGTCCCTCATTGACTCTCTTCAAGAGGAATCTTGATGAGTGGATGGGAGATTGTAGGTTTACCCCGGGTATCACTTCTGTGTCACTGTTAGACAGAGGCACAGTATACTAACCTTGAAAAAGGGCATGGCAAAATAAATTTAAAATGGGTGGCGAAAGCCAAACACATTCTGGCTAGGCTTATAAATGCTCTAGGGCAGATAGCCTAGTATGAACTTATGAACCTATGACACAGGACCTCCTTCAGGATAAATGTAATAGCATTCTTAACAGTAGAGAGTATCAACATTTTGGTAGTTGAAATAATGTAATGTGCCTCTATAATCATGCTAATTTGTAAAATAACCTGGAGATTCAGGACATTTGAAATTTTAGTATGATGTAGATGTGCAAGGAGATTTGTTTGTCTGGTGAACTGAGTGCTGTTCCATAGTTTAGCTGTACTTGTTGAGTATAAGGACTCTCTGTGTGAGTTGCTGAATTTTTATGCATCTGTTGGGTGTTAGTCCTATGATTGAAGGTTTCTTTTGGGTTTGTATCATTTTATTGTGTTGTGGATGGCAGGGATATTTTGAGGGATGATTTAGTGTTTCAAGTGCCATTATGAGCTTTTGTATTTATGTGGTGTGGTAGTTCTAGCCATTTTAGGTTTTGCAAGGGGATACAGCAATGGGTTCAGTGTGGGAGGTTAAATTCAAGTTAATTTACTATGACACTTTTTTCAAATGTATTCAGTAGTGCAGGCTGAATGTTAGTGAAAACTGTAGATGCACTCTGTAGACTAGGAAGTAAAAAGGATGCTGCAGTTTCCTTTTGCTGTGGTCCATGAGAAATGGCCTGGCTTTGTAAAGTAGCCCTGATTTACAATGTCTTTTTTGACAAAAACAATGATTTGCTGGTAAATTTTAAGTTGGTCATTTTACAATAATGCCCAGTAACTTGGTGTGGTGATAGGAGGTACTGCCAACCATGCCAGAAGTAGGACAGTGGCTGTGTGACTTGTGCCAACACAACTAGCTGGAATTTTGTAAATAATTATATGTCATTTGTATAACAAACTTGTTTGTACAGATGCTTGGGCTGAACATGTATCAACAACACACCCTGCTGGAATGAAAAGAAATGTGCATGTATTATTGTAAATGAATTACATTTATATGTTTTAATAGAGAATACTGGGACAGCAAGGTTAACCAGCTAGCTTACCTTAAGAAAAATAAGGGAAATGTGTATGAGCTGTTAAACCATTACCCTATGCAGTTGCACTTTATAAGCAGCACTTACACAAGTGCATGGATCGTGCAATCCCTAACAGAACCAAGATGCTATCCTCCAATAAAAGGAAGCCAATCTGGTGGTCCCCTGCTATAAACAAACTCTACAACAGAAGAAAGAAACTGTTGCAAAAGAGGGTAAAATCCCATGAGTGGAGGAGCTCCCTGGTCAGCCTCAGTAAGAAGCTGCGTTCCCTGATAAAATCCTTCAAAGTTAGTTATGAAAACAAAATCGCCACTGATTCTAAAGACAACCACAAAGCATTCTATAGCTATGTCAAAGAATCTCAATGGCAACACTCAGATCTGCTCTGAGTTGCAGCACAATGGTACTAAATATACAGAACCATCTGATATTGCCAACATCCTGGTAGATAGGTTCAGTGCTAACTTTACCCCTCTCTCATCCCCGAAAGGGCCCATCTCTATACCGGAAGAATGCAAAGTACCTGTAATCACGGCTGCACAGGTAAAAAAAAAAAAAACACTCTCCAAAGCCAAGAACACAGCATCCATGGGATCTGACAACATCCCAGGCTGTGTTCTACATGAACTATAGAATGAACTGGAACCCCACCTAAGTGCCATGTTCAATCATAGCCTCACCTCAGGCTTTGTGCCCACTGAATGGCGCACAGCAACAGTTATCCCACTCCACAAAGGGGGAACCACCACGGACCCCGGGAACTACCACCCCATTAGCCTAACGAGCCTGGTCTGAAAGGCTATGGAGCGTATCATCATGGAACTTATAAATAATGACATTGGTAATCTCCAAACTCTGAACCCTACCCAGTTCGGGTTTGTAAAAGGCAGATCATGTCTCCTAAACCTGATAGACTTCTTTGAAGCGGTCACCAAAGCTGTAGATGAGGGAAAGGTGGTACACACAGCCTATCTAGATCTCACCAAGGCTTTCGACAACATCCCCCACATTCTGGAATTATAGACAAACTCACTAAACTAGGTATAAATCCTTATGTCACAAGATGGGTTGCCAACTGGCTCACTGACCGAACACACACTGTGAAAGTAGCAGACTCTAAATCCAACTTCAAACCAGTGACAAGTGGAGTACCACAGGGTTCAGTCCAAGGTCCTCTCCTGTTAGCCTGTACTTCAGAGAAGTAGATACCAAACACAGAAGGTCTTTGGCTAACAAAGTTCGCAGATGACTGCAAACTAGGAGCCATAATCAAATCTCCTAATGATGTGGACATCCTACAAAAGGGCCTCACTGAGACAGATGCCTGGTGTCAAAGACATGGCCTCAAGCTCAGTGCCAAAAAGTGCATTGTCATCCTTTTTGGTAACAACTCTGTACCCATGAACTTGCCACATAGGCGGTAGTCTACTTAACACCGAAAGTGTGATAAGAGACCTTGGGACACAGGTGGACAGTAGTCTTTCCTTTGATAATCACATCGCCACAGTAGTCAGGAAATCCTTCTACGTGGCACACCTCATCACAAAAGGTTTCTCATCCAGGAAAAAAAAGGTCATTGTTCCCCTCTACTCATTACTCATTAGACCCATTATAGAGTACAACACCCCTTTTGGTATGTACCTCACAAGACATCTACAACAACTGGAAAAGCCGCAGAAATACCTCACAAAGTGGATTACCGGCCTCAAACAGCTGCCCTACGCAGACCGTCTCCAAAAACTCCAGCTTTACTCTGTCGCATATCGCCTACTCAGAGGCAGTCTCTGCCTAACATACAAAGCTATGTCAAACCCAGAGCTGTTGTACATGCTCCACGTAAAGAAATCCCAATCCTTCAGAGTTACATGCTCTAGGGAACTAAACCTTATCACAATAAACAGAACATGCTGGAGGGATAGATTCCTGTCTCAGACTTCCTATACTCTGGAACAAACTACCTATGTATATCAAACAAAGCTCCTCATTAGCACTCTTCAAGAACAATCTTGATGATTGGATGGGCGATAGGAAATTGGGGATCACTTCTGTGGCTCTGCTTGACAGGGGCACAGGAAAATAATTGTCTTGGGTGGCAAAAGCCAGGGTACTGCTTGGCTAGGCTTATATAGGCCCTAGGGCCAATAGCCTAGTACCTACCTATGAACCTATAAAACGGCACCCTACAGTGCTGAATAGGACCAGAAACAGTAGCTCTGGAAGAAGCCTTGTTTTATTAGCTTAGTAGAAAGTGGGGAAGCCCAGGGCAGCCACGGTGGTGCAGTGGTTAGCATTGCCGCCTCACAGCAAGAGGTTTTCCGGTTCGATCCTCTGCTGGGGTGCCTTCTGTGCGGAGTCTGCATGTCCTCCCTGTGGTCGCGTGGGTTTCCTCCGGGTGCTCCGGTTTCCTCCCACATCCCAAAGACATGCTGCAGGTGGATTGCACACTCTAAATTGGCCCTAGGTGTGCGTGCGAGTGTGCCTTCTCTGGAAGGTTGGGCGCCGGGCTGGCAACTCGACACCGTAAAACTCCACTGCCAATTAATGTGCGGACAAGGTGATCCGCTGTGGCGACCCCTAACCGGGAAAGAGTCGAAAGAAGAAGAAGAAGTAGAAAGTGGGGAAGCCCCAGGCACTATCATAAACATTAGATGTATATTGTAGCCATCTATGCTAAATTCCTGTCTCCGCTTCAAAGGGGGATACTATGAGAACCTACAGTCAGGTGACCAGATGAGGTCATTCTGAAAGCCATCCTGGATATTGTGTTTTACAGGGAGTAATCTCAGAGGATGGAGTATTCTGTTTTGGAGAACCTGACTAGAAAGACTGCTCATGTATTTCACCTATGCTTTGCTCCTGTCAAGTAAATTTAATAGGGAATAGTAATTCTCCTAGATTCAGTCAGGAATACAGTGAAGCTTAGTATCGAGATTGTTTTTCTTTCTTTATGAAGTCTGTCCATCAATATTATTTTCAATATTTGCTGTGGTTTGTTGTAGATATATATTTGGTGATGTCCTTCAAGAATGCAACTACAGTCCTTGCATATGGGTTGTCCTGCCTCAGGCAGCCCTTCGGTCGGCCGGATTCCAAAGTCTGGGTCTGGCGTCGGCTGATGTCGCCTCCTCCCTGACGTCAGAGCGGCTGGGGTATAAAAGCATCAGCCGACGCCATCTTCTTCAGTCTTTCTTGCCGCGCGGTGCCCGAAGCAAAAGCAGTTCGCAAGTGCCGGTCGGCCAGCTCCTGTGTTTTCAGTAACCAAAGTCATCAAAAAGCTAAGTACCCCGTTGGGGAAACTTTTCTTGCCTCAGCCGATGTCAGATCAAACTGCAAAAGTAAATAACGGTTTGTCTTGTGGTAAACAAAATACCTCATAAGGACTTCCATTCTTACTGCCTTCCCTGCCTTGGCCCAGACTACGACGTCTCGGCCTGTGCTTGCTTCAATAAGCGCACACTCAGGCGCCGGGCAGAATTTGCTGAAGACTTTTTTGGCGAAAAATACTCCTATATCATGCCGTCGGAACAACCGACAACACAGATTTCCAAAAAACGGAGGGACTGGGACCGACATTCTCGGCCCGCGACTTCTACCTACACCACGCCAAAACCTACCGCGAGTGCATCGGTCTCTTCAGAGGCGGTAATTCTACCGCTCCAGACCGACGACACCGCTTTACCGTTCACTTCGGCTCCGGAGCCTACCCCGGTGCCGGTTGTTGATTTTCCTCCTGAAACCGAAGCCCAAGATTTGCCTGAGACCATATCGGTGGACAAAGTTACTCCAGCACGTGGGGCAGCTAGGCCTCCAGTGTCTATGTCCATCAAGGCCTACACACGTGCTAAGGCTGCCAGCCAGGCTAAGTCTCACCCTCCTAAAACTTTTTCTCAGGGTCCCACTTCTGATAAACAGATCATGACTTTAGCTGCAGATCTAATTTCCTCAATCAGAGGCTCCCAGGCTCGTCCTGACAGAGGTCCTCAGCTGCCTTCAGACAAAAGGCCTAGGGTTGAGCAGACAGATACCCTTTCCTCAGATGAAGCCTCTGGTGACTCAGACCATTCAGATGCCCAGGAAGAATCTTTCCAGGCCTACGAGGATTCTGATGCTGAGGAATCTATTCCTTCTGCCTCTCCTCCTGAGGATATTTCTTTCGGGGAAATTCTCCACTCCATGAGAGAGCATTTTCAGTGTCAGGGGATAGGAATTCTCCGACTCCAGGAAACGGCTTTGTACTTTCCTTAAGTTACCCCAGCACAGGCCTTTAGCTATCCCACCAGTGTTAGATGTATTGGATGATGTGTACTCAGACTCGAATGCTTCTCCAGATTCTCTCCCTCCTGCTCCTGTCAAGCCAGACAGATACTACAGGGTTCCTGAAACTCATAAACATCTCTTTAAGGCCCATTCTGTTGATCTAGAAACTATTTCCCAGGGGCCCAAAGGAGTGGCCACTTCCACGGCCAAAAATCCTTTGCCCGCAGACAGGGAATCTAGGTCCCTGGAGAGGTGGGGCAAAAAAGTTTATACCTCCACCACTCTTGCCATGAGGGCCCTTAATTGTCTTTTTCATATGTTTCAGTATCAGGATTTCTTGATGGATGATTTGCAGAAAAAGTTAGCCTCTCCTGAGCCTTTAGATAGAAAGGCCTTGCAGTATTTGGTCCATAATACACAGCAGGTTAGCAATTATTTTCTTCAGTGTGGTTATGATGCATTGGAAGCTTCATGTAGGGCAGCTATGACAGGGGCCGTCATACGTAGGCACGCTTGGTTGAAAGAACAGGCATTGCCAGATCATGTTAAAGTAAAGCTTCTAGATGCACCTCTGGAAAAACACAAGCTATTTGGTGCTAATGCTCAGGATGTGTTGAAATCAATCGAGGAAAAGGCTAAATCAGTGCAAACAGTCAAAGATTTCCTCCAGGTTCAGCCACCAAGGTTCAGCAGGAATTGGCCTTCGAAGAATTGGTCCTTTCCAGACACTGACAAGTTCCAAAGGGGAAAAAACAGGCGTGCTTGAGGGAGAGGGCAAATACCGAGGCTCCTACAGGGGACGCCAATGGCAACCGACTAATCAGAGAAGTGGCGCAGGGACTTCTACTGCTCCACAGGGACAATCACAATGACTTGACTTTGACACCGCCGACCAAGGCTCAAAGAGAAGCACCTTTAGGCAGAAAATTATCATTATTTTCAAAAAATTGGCACGTTTTAACAAAGGACAAATGGATGCTGGACATAATAGACCAAGGTTCCAGGTTCCAGGTTACAGGTTCCACTTCCATACTTTACCAACAAGACAAGGCATGCCAAACCTGCCACAAAATCAAAGGGCAGAGGCACTCATACAAGTTTCAAAGCTGCTACAAATCAATGCAGTAGAAAAGGTTCCTCCTCAGGAACAAGGCCAGGGATTCTACTCGAGACTGTTCCTTGTTCCAAAAAAAGAAAAGCAATGGAGACCTATACTGGATTTGTCCTCTCTAAACACTTTTCTCATTGTGCCAAAATTCAAAATGCTGACGTTACAGCAACTTCTTCCCATGCTGGGCAAGGGGTCTTGGCTGGTTACTCTGGACCTCAAGGAGGCATACCTGCATGTCCCAATCAGACACAGTTGCAGAAGATACCTCAGATTTCTTGCAGGGTCAGAGCATTATCAATTCTCAGTATTGCCTTTTGGCTTATCTACTGCGCCCAGAGTATTCATGAAATGCCTGGCATCAGTAATTGCACACTGCAGACTCCAGGGGATACAAATATACCCTTACCTGGATGACTGCCTTATACAAGCGGACAGCAAGCAAGCCTTGATAAAATTATGTCATTCACTTATTACAGGCTTTGGGATACACAGTCAACATTCAAAAATCAAGACTACTGCCATCCCAACAAATAATTTTCCTAGGAGCTAAACTGGACACAAAATCACAGATGGCTTTCCTCACAGAAGAGAAACAAGAACAATTACCAGATTTACTTCAAAAGCCTAGCAAAACTCACCCAGATGACTGCAAGGAATATCCTGCAGGCCCTGGGTTTCATGGCATCTTGCATTCTACTGATTCCACTGGCAAGACTACACATGAGAAAACTACAATGGTACCTAAAAAGTTTATGGTCTCAACACAGCCACAACTTAGAAGCAATTATTCCACTCATTCCATGTCTACAAAAGGAATTTTTGTGGTGGGCTCAAGCAAGCCAGCTAAACAGAGGTATGTCTTTCAACAAACCTCAAACAAGCCAAACCATTACAACAGACGCCTCAGATCATGGATGGGGGGCGCACATGGAGGGCAGATGCATTCAAGGGCAATGGGCACCCCGGGAAGTGCATCTACACATCAATCAAAAAGAGATGTTAGCAGTAATTCATGCAATCGAGGCCTTCGGAAAATTTCTTCAGCAAGGTCATCTGCTAATAAAGACAGACAACACCACTGTTATGTGGTACATAAACAGGGAGGTACTCATTCATACCCCCTCTGCAGACTAACAATGACTCTTTGGGAAAAGTCCCTGAAACTGAACATACAGTTGCAATCCCAGTTTGTTCCAGGCTAGGACAATGTTCTGGCGGACAGTCTAAGCAGAAACATGTTGGACCCGCACGAATGGATGTTGCATCCAGACATTTTTTCACAAATAACTCATGCATGGGGGAGGCCGGACATAGATCTCTTTGCCTCACACCTCAATCATCATCTGAAGAAGTTCTGCTCGAGGACACACCATCCTCAAGCCTGGAGAATGGATGCTCTCTCCTTCAGCTGGAACTCTCTAACAATCTATGCATTCCCACCTCTACCATTAATGACCAAGGTGTTACTGAAGATCAAAGCAGAACAACCGAAAGGCATTTTGATAGCTCCAGACTGGCCAAGACAGCACTGGTATCCATTACTAAGGAGCATAACTTGCACCAAGCCGTGGCCCCTGCCTCAATGGCCTCTGCTTTTGACTCGGTACAATTACAGGACGCTTCATCCCAACCTGCAAACTCTGCAATTGGCAGCTTGGAGGGTTCCATGACTTCTCCCCATATCTCTCTCTCCAAAGAAGTTCAACAGATCTTACTGGTAGCACGCAGACCTTCCACCAGAAAAACTTATTCAGCCAAATGGAAGAGATTCAACATCTGGAATGCCAACAAGGGTCAGGATGCATCAGTAATGAGCATCCCACAGATACTAGAATACTTGGCAGAAATGCTACATAATGGACTTTCATATTCTTCCATAAAGATGCACGCTTCAGCAATTTCAGCAAAATACAACAGTGATCCACCTGTGTTTTCACTTCCTTTGCTAAGACAGTTTCTAAGAGGGATAAAGAATATCAAACCTCCCAGAAAACCACCAGTGCCTGCATGGGACCTCAATTTCGTGTTGGAAAAATTAACTCTTCCTCCTTTTGAGCCAGCAGCATCTTCAGAATTGCAATTTCTCTCCTGGAAAACAGTTTTCCTGTTGGCAATTACCTCAGCAAGAAGAGTCTCTGAGATACAGGCCCTCATGGCAGTACCTCCATTTCTCATTTTTCATCAGGACAGAGTTTCTTTAAGAACCAATCCTTCATTCATGCCAAAAGTGATATCTAGGGTGTCTAAATCAAGCCATTCACCTGCCTACCTTCTTTCCCAATCCTCAAAATAAAGGAGAAAAGCTGCTGCACACTTTGGACATGCATAGACAACTGCGCTACTACTTGGACAGAACAAAAGCCAACAGAAAGTCTGACCAACTATTTGTAGCTTACGCTGCTGGAGTGCAAGGAAAGGCAATTTCCAAACAAACAATTTCAAAATGGATTGGACACTGCATCAGATTCTGTTATTCTTTCCATGGAAAAGGTGTGCCAGCCAATATCAGGCCACACTCCACCAGAGCTATAGCCACCTCCACAGCCTTTCTAAGAGGGGTGGCTACAAAGGACATTCTAGAAGCTGCTACATGGAGCTCCGTGCATACAATTTCCAAGCACTACAACCTGCCTTTATATTCCAGATCCCGAGCAGGCTTTGCTTCGGCAGTCCTGCAGGGCATTTTAGCTACACCATCTTTATCTTAGAGCCTACCACCCCCAGCTTGGCTATGGTATTCAACCCGTATGTAAGGACTGCAGTTGCATTCTTGAAGGACATAGTACAGTTTTGTACCTACCATAAGTGTAGATGTCCGATAGATATGCAACTGCAGTCAGGCTTTCCCCTCCCTCCTACCCCTCTGTATATTCTCCTTTTGGGTCCACTCCCCCTTTTTCAAATTAGCTGGGGATATCTGTTATGGTGTATCTGTTTATTACTGTTGTGTATGTCTGGAATTTTTTATCCAGTTTCTAAATTTAGCCTTCCTTGGAGGTCACCTGGGGCAAGAAACACTGAAGAAGATGACGTCGGCTGATGCTTTTATACACCAGCCGCTCTGACGTCGGGGAGGAGGCGACCTCAGCCGACGCCGGACCCAGACTTTGGAATCCAGCTGACCGAAGGGCTGCCTGAGGCAGGATAACCCATATGTAAGGACTGCAGTTGCATATCTATCGGACATCTACATTTATGGTAGGTACAAAACTGTACTTTTTCGCGCTCTTTCATAATCTCTTTTATTAAATATATTTAAAGGAAAACAAGGGGATATCAAATCAAATGGTTCTACCTGATGTCTCCCTGAATCCCTGTTATGTGATACAGCCTCAGAAAAACAACCACAGCTTTAAAAAAATAATCCAGTAATCTCTTTTACTGCTTAGGCTTTATACTTTTCCATACTATTTTACTTTCCTTTTTAAAACCAAGATGAAAACAGTCTAGCCGGCTCTTAAATAATGATGTCACATCTGCCATAGCTCTTGCTGAAGATCCCGGGTCGTTTCCTCCCCCAAAGTGATGTAAACACTGCCTTTTTTGCATGCTGTACAAAATCCCTGTGATGTTCTTCATGTTTCACTGTTGCAGTCATAACTGTAGGGTATTCCTGCCGGCAGGCAGCACGAGGTCGGCCAGAATTCCAAAGTCCTGGGTCCGACGTCGGCTGTACCAGCAAGTACCCTGACGTCAGAACGTAGAGGTATAAAGCTGACAGCCGACGCCATCTTCTCCAGTCTTTCTTGCCGTGCGGTGGAACGCAGCTCGCAAGTTGTTGGTTGCCGGAATCCGGACAACGTGCTTTGCTTGTCGTCGGTCCGAAGACGACTTCTCTTCTCAAGCTAAGTACCCCATTGGGGAAACTTTTTTCTTGCTCCTCCGATGTCAGAAAAAAGTTAATAATTGTATATCGTGTGGAAAACAAATACCTCATAAAGATTTCCACTCTTACTCTCTTCCTTGCTTAGGCCCTGACCACGACGTTTCTTGCTGTCGGTTTTGTGCCAGGTTTAATTCTCGTACTATTAAGCGTAGGTACGATTGGGCCTTGAATTATTTCGGTAGACGGTTCAATTATAGGATGTCGTCGGATACTTTACAGACAACTGGAATTCACATAAAATGCAAGGACAAGGATAGGCCTCCGAGGTCCAAACAGGATACTTTGCAGCTGGAGCCAGCTTCGGGTTCGGCGGTCGTCAGTGAGGTGCTTTTGCAGCCCCTGTCGTCAGCCACTTTGGAACTGATGGCCGACACGGACTCCCATGGGGAGCCAACTAGGCCCAGTATTTTATCTGCTGCAGGACCTTCGGACATCGCTCCTTCAGATGGTTCCGGAACCGCTGTGCAGGTACCGGCTTCTGAAGGGGTTTTCAGGCCTTCTCATATTACTATTACTACAAAGACAAAGGCAAAGTCAAAGACTCCTGTTAAGCCAAGGGTTTCTTCTCAAACTTCTACGGATTCAGCTTCCAAGACCCAGAAACAATTATTAAGGATGGCTGAAGATTTGCTTACTATGATTAGGGGTTCTCACCCTCCTCCTGACAAAAGGCCTAGACAGGATATTCCCTATGATTCCTCTGATCAGGCTTCTGTGTCTTCAGTCTCTTCCTCTGACCAGGATTATTACTTTCCTCCTTATGAGGATTCTGATGCAGAGGACTCTATTCCCTCTGCTTCTCCCCCTGCAGATTTTTCTTTTGGGGAAACCTTGCATGAGATGAGAGAGCATTTTCATTGGGAAGGTCAGGATTATTCCGCTTCCAAGAAGAGACTTAGAGAATTTCTCCTTCTCCCACAGCACAGACCTTTGGCTATTCCTCCTGTTCTTGATATTGTGGATGATGCTTTCTCTGAAGCTAATTTGAATCCTGATTCCTTTCCGCCTGCTCCTTCTAAGCCGGATAGGTTTTACAGAGTCCCTGATTCCCATCAATTTTTGTTCAAGAACCCTTCTGCAGATCCTGAAACTATTTCTCAGGGCTCCAAGGCTGCTAAGGCCGCTTCATCTAAAAATCCTATTCCCTCTGAAAAGGATTCTCGTGCCTTGGACAGATGGGGCAAAAAAGTGTATATTTCTGCTACTCTTTCTATTAGAGCTTTAAATTGCCAGTTTCTTATGTTCAAGTATCGGCAATTTCTTTTGTCTGTTTTAAAACAAAAACTTTCAACCTTACCTGCATGTGCAGAGGACAAGGAATTACAGGATGTATTGCATGCAACTGAACAAGTTAGCAAACATAGTTTACATTGTGGTTTTGATGCCTTGGAGGCTTCTTGTAGGGCCGCAGCCTCTGGCACTGTTATCAGGAGACATGCTTGGCTTTGAGAGCAGAATTTACCTGAGCAAGTTAAGGCTAAATTGTTAGATGCCCCTGTTCAGCATGATGTTTTGTTTGGGTCTAAAGCTGAGGAGGTTATTAAAAAGATGGAGGATAAAGCGAAATCTATGCAGACTGTTAAAGATTTCTTACAAGTTCAGCCTCCTAGATTTTCTAGAAATTGGCCCTCCAAAAATTGGTCCTGTCCCGCGTCTGACAGGCCTCAAAGGGGAAGATATAGACGCTCCAGAGGTCGAGCTCAGGCCTCTTACAGGTCCAGACAATGGACTGCTTCATCACCTAGAAGGGGAGAAGACAGATCCCAATCACAAAGGAAGTAGGCCCAATGACTCTCTCTCTGTTGGGCTACAGGTCCTTCTTGCCTGGAAGCCCCTCTCGGAGGAAAACGTTCTCTTTTCTACCAAAATTGGACTCGTATTACCCAAGACAAATGGGTTTTGGACGTGATTTGAGGTTACAAATTCCACTTTCATACTCTGCCAAGGTCTATCAGTTAGCCAGATCTGCCAAAACATCAGTGGTCAGAGGCCTTAAATCAAGTGGACGCTTTATTGGCCATGTGAGCCATAGAACCTGTTCCACTTTCAGAGATGGGAAAAGGTTTTTATTCAAGACTATTTCTGGTCCCAAGAAAACAAAACTCATGGAGACCTATTCTGGACCTTTCAGTATTAAACATCTTTCTGGAAATTCCAAAATTCAAGATGCTTACTCTACAACAACTTCTTCCAATGCTCTCCCAGGATGCTTGGATGGTGACATTGGACTTAAAGGAAGCCTACTTACACATTCCCATCAGGCAGGAATGCAGAAAACACCTCCGATTCAAGGCAGGTTCTAGGCACTTTCAATTCTCTGTACTGCTCTTTGGCTTATCTACTGCGCCCAGAGTCTTTACCAAGTGCCTGGCTCCAGTAGTAGCTTATTGCAGACTCCAAGGGATTCAAATTTACCCTTATCTGGACGACTGCCTTATTCAGGCGGACAGCAAAGACCTTTTACTTCAACATCTGCATTTTGTTCAACGTCTTCTCCTACTACTGGGATTTTCCGTGAACACAAAAAAGTCACATTTGATCCCCTCTCAGCAAATGATCTTTTTGGGAGCTCTTTCTAAACACAAACTCACTCAAGAAAAACAATTACAGCTGGCCTCAGTTTTCAAAACCTTGGCTACTTGTAACTCAGCTCACTGCAAGGAAATTCCTGCAGGCACTGGGCTACATGGCTTCTTGCATCCTGTTGATTCAAAATGCAAGGCTTCATATGAGAAAACTTCAATGGTACCTCAAGAGTGTATGGTCACAGCATTACCACAGTCTGGACACAATTATTCCACTTATTCCCTGCCTCCAAAAAGAGTTCCTTTGGTGGTCAAGGGCTTGCGCTTTAAACGAGGGGAATCCCTTTCGTCTGCCTCAACCTTCTCCGATCATAACCACGGACGCTTCGGATTATGCTTGGGGAGCTCATTTTCTAGACATTTGCCAGCAGGGCTCTTGGACAAAGAAACATCTTCTCTGGCACATCAACTTGAAGGAAATGTTGGCAGTCCAAAATGCTCTTCTAGCCTTCCAGAATCTTTGAAACCAGGGCCTCTTCTGATTCGTACAGACAATACCAAAGTCATGTGGTACATAAACAAGCAAGGGGGCTCTCACTCTTACCCCCTTTGCAGGCTAGTCATGAATTTATGGGACACAGCTCTAAATCTGAATCTGCATCTTCAAGCTCAATTCATTCCAGGAAAACAGAACCTCTTAGCAGACAAGCCTAAGCAGAAACCTTTTGGATCCTCACGAATGGATGCTGGACACCAACTTATTCAGCAAGATTACTGCAGTTTGGGGTTGTCCTCAGATCTGTTTGCATCCCATCTCAATCATCAGTTGCCTCTCTTGCACCAGGTCCTTCCACAAAACAGCTTGGAAAGTGGATGCCCTGTCATTCAGCTGGAGGAATCTTTCAGGATATGCCTTCCCTCCTCTTCCTCTTCTGCCTCGGGTATTACTGAAAATGAAACGGGACAAACCCAAGATTATCATTTTGATAGCTCCAAATTGGCCTCGGCAGTTTTGGTATCCAACTTTAAAACACCTATTCGTGGAACCTCCTTGGATTCTACCTCTGATCCCTTCTCTTCTGTCCCAGCATCAGGGTCAGATGCTACACTCTCAAATCAAGACTCTATGCCTGGCAGCTTGGCTCTACAAGGGCCTTTGATTCCTTCATCTCTTCCCAAACAAGTTTTGGATGTTCTTTTAGAAGCTAGGCGGCCTAGCACTAGAAAATCTTATGCTTCTAAATGGAAAAGATTTTGTGTTTGGATGCAGGATCGAGGTTCTGATCCTCTTTTGCCTGATATTTCCTCCATTTTACTTTACCTCTCAGACCTTTTGCTTAAAGGCCTCTCCTTTTCCTCCATAAAAATTCATGCTTCTGCTATCTCGGCTCATTTCAACACTGATCCTCCCATCTTTTCTCACCAGCTGGTGAGACAATTTTTGAGAGGGGCTAAGAATTTAAGACCTCCCAGAACTCCTCCTGTTCCTGCTTGGGATCTTAACTATGTTCTGGAGAAACTTACTTTGCCTCCTTTTGAGCCTGCTGCGGCTTCGGATATCAAGTTCTTATCCTGGAAGACAGCTATTTTATTAGCATTGACTTCTGCCAGAAGGGTTTCAGAGTTGCAAGCTCTCATGGCGGTGGAACCTTATATTATCTTCCACCAAGACCGAGTTTCCTTGAGGACAAATCCTACATTTATGCCTAAGGTGATTTCTAAGGTGGCTCTAAATCAGACTATTCACCTTCCTACCAAATCCTCAAAATAAAGGGGAAAGGATCTTACATTCATTGGACGTGCACAGACAACTTCGTTTTTACCTGGACAAAACTAAAGATTTCAGAAAATCTGATCAATTGCTTATCTCTTATGCCTCCAGTTCTTTAGGTAAGGCTATTTCTAAGCAAACTATTTCCAAATGGATTGCTCATGGAATAAGGTTTTGTTACTCTCACTATGGGAAACCGATTTCAGGTACGGTTAGAAGTCATTCTACTAGAGCAGCTGCCACTTCAGCTTTTTTCAGAGGAGTTCCTACCAAGGACATTTTGGAGGCTGCCACTTGGAGTTCAGTGCATACTTTTTCTAAGCACTATAATCTCCCTTTGTATTCTAAGTCTAGGGCAGGCTTTGCCTCTGCTGTTCTGCAGGGTCTTCTAGCTGCCCCTTCTTCTGCATAACCTCCTCCGTCATTCACAGCTTTGGGATTCTACCCTACAGTTATGACTGCAACAGTGAAGACTGCAATAGTGAAACACGAAGAACATAGTACAGTTGTCTACACCTACCATAAATGTAGATGTTCGGGTGTCTTCACGGTTGCAGTCGGTGTTTCCCTCCCACCAATCCCCTCTTGTTTTTGCTTGTTCTCTCTTCCACTTCCTTTGTGGTGTATTTGTGTTTCTTTTTGGACACCTTTTGGTTAGTTTGGGGGCTTTTGACATCTGGGGCAAGAAAGGCTGGAGAAGATGGCGTCGGCTGTCAGCTTTATACCTCTGCGTTCTGACGTCAGGGTACTTGCTGGTACAGCTGACGCCGGACCCCAGACTTTGGAATTCTGGCCGACCTCGGGCTGCCTGCTGGCAGGAATACCATACAGTTATGACTGCAACAGTGAAGACACTCTAACATCTACATTTATGGTAGGTGTACACAACTGTACTATCCTCCCACATTGTGATGTCATCGCTGCCTTGGCCAGCCCACTGTTAACCTAATAAATGGACTGGGTGCTGTGTGGAACTCCTTTTCTGTGTTAGCAAATCCGGTCGACTCTGTTCGTGTGAAGCACTTCTTCTCCAGCGTTTTGCTACTTCATAAGTAAGGTAAGTCTTATTACTTCTTAATAGTGTATTCTAAATGTAATTTGTCCCTGTTTCTATGCCTTCCTAGCCCTGATATTGTGTCCTCCCAAGTTTTAAATTGCACATTAGTGGAGTTAATTTTTTCTGTTTGTAAGAGTGCCACATGCTTTACTTTTGCTGCCGCGTTTTTAGCTTAGCCTACTTATTTACGTTTTGATCCAGGGTTTATATTTGAGTGCTTATTAATTATACTGCTGCCCGGTTATGTTTAATGCTGGCGTCTTTTGCATTCTCGAGTTGGCCTGTGTTTCTGTGCTTGCTGCCTTCCGATTTCCTTCCGAAGTAAGTGTATTACTGTTTGTAGTAATTGTATTACTGTCTAGTTTTATTTAGTTGGTTGCTGGTGTGTTTTTTATAAAATATGCTATATTTGGTTTTCTTTAGTTTGTTGATGCCTCATGCTTCGCTATTGTACGCTGCAGATGTTTTGTAATGTTTCCGGCTGTTTGTTTCTATTGCTGGGATTCACGTTTCGGTCTTGTCATATATTTTTTATTTATTTTTTTAATATTAATAATCCGTTTTATTCATTATGCTGCTGGGTTTGCTCCGTTTTCATTATGCTACTGTGCTTGCTCCGTTTTAGTGTGTGTGTGTGAAGCCGTTGGGCTTGCTCCTTTTTAAATGTGAAGCTGCTGTGCTTGCTTCGTTTAGTGTGTGTGTGTGTGTGTGTGTGTGTGTGTGTGTGTGTGTGTGTGTGTGTGTGTGTGTGTGTGTGTGTGTGTGTGTGTGTGTGGGTGTGTGAAGCTGCTGTGCTTGCTCCGGTTTAGTGTGTGTGAAGCTGTTGGCCTTGCTCTGTTTCAAACTTGAAGCTGCTCTGCTTGCTCCGTGTGTGTCTGTGTGTGAAGCTGCTGGCCTTGTTCTGTTTCAAACTTGAAGCTGCTCTGCTTACTCTGTGTGTGTCTGTGTGTCTCTGTCTGTGTCTGTGTGTGTGTCTGTGTCTTTATGAAATAGCCATATCAGCTGCAGTGAGGCTTTCTTCAGTAAGAGTGAAGGCAGTGATGAGTGAAAAGCAGCAAGACGTACAGGTATGGGCTGGATTCATAAATAAGTCATACAGAGTGAAGTTCTACAGTGTTGTTAGAAATGTATTAGGCATTGGATAGTGCCTGCATACCCTGCATACCAAGCAAAGGGATCACATACAAGGAAAGAGTTGCAACAGGATTAGGACAAATACTGCCAGGCTGCAGTGCAGCATGACCAGTACTTGGGAAATATGCATGGACATTGTGATGGACATCGCAGCTCAGGCGAGTTAGCATGGCCTAGTCAGTATTGTCTCATATACAATGGAGAGAGGTATAGCTGCAATGAGTATCTGTCCAGCACCTAAAGAGAAGCACAGAGGGCAACAGAGACAGACCAATGTAGGTATGCATAACACACTGGCAACCCTATTTAGTAAATGCATTGAGTTAAAATGGAGAAGATAGGAAAGTAGAAAAGCTAAGAACAGCACAAAAAGGTATATAAAGAAGGGTAACCATAATGTATGATAAATGAGAGGGAAGAAAGGATTTTTTTTGTTTGGGAGCCTTTTTTGTAGGGCATACAAAATAAGAGTACATGGGAAGGTACTAAGAAATGGTCAGGGATGGGATAGAGGGAGAAAGACAAGTAATAAGGTCAGCCTGACATACGCAGAACACAGACAGACAAGTGTGGTATACACTCAAAAGATGTGGACAACAGTTGATAGGCCGGTATACACACAAAAGATGTGGAAGTTGATAGGCCGGTATACACACAAAAGATGTGGAGAACAGTCTAAAGGCACGCACATACAAAGGGTGGACAAGTGTTGATGGGGGACTGGGCAACACACAAATGATGAGGAATGATTCTCAAAGGTAGGAACACACCAGGATGAGCACAGGTGGGTTCCTGGCATGATTGGCTGCCAGGCTGGCCAAGAAGACAACCGCATCACTCAACCGGATGACCAGTTGTATTGGCTAGTTACTCTTCACAAGGCATAATGGCCAGGGCCCGACAGTCACAAGACTCAACTAGCTGTGCCAAAAGGCATTCAATTTCTCTACTCAGATGTCCTCTTGGTGACGCCCTTTGACAGCTACCAGCTTACACATCTCATAGTGGGTTACACGACACAATGTTCAACCATAGGAGAGGAGTCTTTACCCTTCCTTACAGACAGCCAAAAAGGACATCAATGACATCTCCAGGTCATCTGTAGCAGAGGATCTGTCACTACACCCCCCCCCTCTGAGAGGCAGACCCTGTGGGCACTGCTGACCCAGCAACAGATGCACCAACTGATGGAGATTGTGGTGATCTAGCCTCTCCTCCTCCTTTTCTACAACTGGACCTGCAGAAGGAGACCAGAATAGAATAAGATCATCAGACAAAGGTATGAGAATGACACCAGTGCAGAAGCAAACTGGACGTCCATACAATACATAACACCCCACTACCTGGAGAGGTACTCCCACCTTCTGCTGCAGTCAATCATGTTCTAATATTTCTCTTCCATCATTGAGAAATAAAGTATCTACCATTAAGGTGTGTTGGTTAGGGTCTACAGCACGTGTTAAGTAACAAAGCTTTGGAGTTGGATATAACCTTCTTAATTTATACAAAGACAAATTATACAGTTTGTGTAGCAAAAAGTTTGTTTTTGCATTTCATTTTGTTAAGGACAGCTCCCTGAACATTGTTCTCAGAGCTGATAATCCCCTGCCATGACCTTTATTTATTTTACATTTGTTTACCAGGATAGTCCGACTGGATGCATGTCCATTTTCAGCAGAGGCCTGGGGAGAAAAGCTCCACATAGTCAAACATGCAAAGGTTACACAAGAAGTTAGAAAACAATTAGAATATATAAAAACAAAGTGGTAATATATCTTATGTACATTGGTTTAGTAATGCTCCCTACTAGGGACTCACAGTTCTCATGGACAGAGACAATTACAAGTAAGATTGTAACTCGCAGTTAGTCCCTAGTAGGGACTCAGTTCTCATGGACAGATTGCAGTTGCAAGTAAGATTGGGTACATAGCATAGTGATGTAGTTAGATGTTATGATAATTACTGATTATGCTATTGTTTTATAACTTAATACGGGTTGGTACATGGGCATAGCCAGTTCAATTTGAGATACTGTTTGAGTTTTTTTTAAGAGACTTTTGGAGGATTGTAGGGTTATATAGTTTGGCAAGGCATTCCAGGCTTTTCCAACAAAGTTGCTGAACAGGGATTCACCAGCTGAGTTATTAGCTTTGTGGGTTTGGACCAGTAATTTGTCGGCTGACTGCAGGGATCTCAGGTTGCTATATGGCTTAATAAAGAGAGGGGTTATCTTTAGGGTGGCACAGAACTTTGTGCACTATTAAGAGTTGATTGAATTGAATTAAGCTGGGCAGTTCATCATGTGGGCTGGACATCATGAAAAGACTATGCTCACAATGCTTCACTACCTAAATCCAATGTATAAACTACTGTATTTCCATGTCAAATGCATCTGAACTAGTTACTTTCTTCCTAGAAAAGCAAGTTCTCAGAGTTTTTGTAGATGGAATGCCTCAAATTAAAAATTAACGAATAATGATTTAGAAGTGAATCCACAATATAAATATGATGCAGCTCCTCTAAAGAAGCAAGTTATTTTTAATTACCCATAATCTTTACTCAGTACCTACCATGATATCATAGTGTAGGTATGGTTATAGAGTAAAAAAAGTGAGGAAACAGTGAAAATAAACAGCACTGTATAATTAAATTTTGCAAAATCACTTGCAACTTTAACATGAGGGGTAAAATGGGAAAACAAATTAATTGTAAAAGGTTGATTCCAAACATGACCAAAACACTTTTAGGTATTCACATACAAGAATTAAAATAGCAGAGGGCAATCGTATTGAAAATATGCTTACTGTACATGTGCAACTCCTTCTCTGGAGCCTCTGTCTCCCATTGGTAAAGCAGGTCAAATCGGCAACACTTCAGGCTAGTCTATCAAGGTCAGCACTGCGTGCCAGAATGGGTAACGTGCATTATTGCAGATGGGGCTACCATTTTACCTCTCAATGAACCATCATAATTGCCCAGCAAGTGCTTCCTCAATATTTTATGCAGCGATAAATGGAAAATCCTCCTTTCCTTAGCACTCTCTGAGTACTCCACAGTCTGAAGTAGCTATGGCCATGTAATCAGGTCAACCTGAGACACAAATGATAGCCCCATCTGCAAGGATATATGTTTGTGAATTATGTTTTATGCATCATAGCACTACACTGTACCATGGAGCAATAAGTATGGACATACACATGCCATATGCATGGGAATACAGGTCACATGCTGTATGTTACCATGATGCACATACCTTGCACTGACACGTATGGACTAGCCTGTCGCACACTGTCAGCAGTTAACATACAGTGAATGTGACTGGTTTCATTAGCATAACCTCTGCATTAACTGTTCCTTATTGTCAAGATACAAAATGTCAGCACCATTTAGCACAACACCACTTACAATTGTAACTATACAAATGTGAAACTAAATCCTTTGTATACAAATAATTTGTCAGAATTAAGGAAGGAGTTCAACCTGGAAAAGTACCTCAGCAACAGCATCAAACACTGTTGTACGTGTCAGTGAAGGTGAGGCAGATGCAGTAGTGCTTGTGGTACACTAGTAGCCATTTGTGGATAAGTGGGGGTCCAAATTATGAACACAAGAACCCATGGGAAGCACATGCTGCAAAGGTTGACATGTTCCAGGGTCATATATTCAAGCATATCTACAGTACATAGCCAAGGCAGATTGGTCCAGTTTATCGGCATCAACATTCATTAGGCATACCACATTGGATGCTCCATCAAGGTGCATGTGCATGGACCAATAATACTAATCCTTCCTTGACACAGAACACCTTGATCCTGAAAAGCACAAGCCAAAACTCAGGACACTGCCAATGGTAAGCTTCAAAGGTGGGTACTAGGTTAATGGCCCTGGAGCCTTTGCAAGCCTAGCCCATAGAAGTGCCCTGGCATTGTGCCGCCCAACGTTAGTTCCAGTGCCTCTATCAAGTAGAGTCACTGGTGTGATCCCCAGGGTGAACTTTCTATTTCCCATCCACTCATCAAGATTTCTTTTGAAGAGGGCCAGTGATGTGCTCTGCTTGGCATATATGGAAAGTTTATTCCAGAGCACGGGCAGTCTCTGGGTTATGAACCTATCCCTCCAGCATGTTCTGTTGATTGTGGTAATGAGGTTGAGGTCTCTGGAGCGTGTGGTGTGGAGTGATTGGGATTTCTTTAGATGTAGCATTTCTAACAGGGCTGGGTCAGACATGGCTTTGTAAGTCAAGCAGAGATTACCTCTTAGTAGACGATATGAGACTGAGATTAGCTAGAGTTTTTTGAGTCTGTCCATGTGGGACATGTTTAAGGCATAGGATCCTCTTCGTGAGGTACTTTTGTGGCCTTTCCAGCTGTTGCATGTGTCTAGTGAGGTACATGCCAAATGGGGCATTATACTCAATGACTGGCCTAATGAGGGAAGAGAAGAGAGAGATGATGACCTCTTTCTTCCTGGATGGAAAATCCTTGGTAATGAGATGTGCCACATTAGAAGGACTTTCTGACCACAGTGGCAGTGTGGTAGTTGAAGAAGAGGTTGCTGTCAACTTGTGTCCCCAGATCTCTTATAACACCTTCAGTGTTCAGTGGGCTCCCTTCAATGTTGCAATTAGTGGGAACTGAGTTTTTCCCAAAGGGGATGACGACGCATTTTTTGGCATTAAACTTAAGGCCATGGTTTCTACACCAGTAATTGGTCTCAGTGAGGCCTTTCTGTAGGATGTCTACATCACTTGGGAGTTAATAATGTCTCCCAGCTTGCAGTCATCTGCGAACTTAGTCAGACAGAGTAGTCCTTCTTTGTTGGCCTGGACTTCAGAGAAGTAGATGCCAAACAGGAGAGGACCCAGGACCGATCCCTGTGGGACTCCACTCGTGACTGGTCAGCAGTCTGACTTGGAGTACGCTACTTTCACACTGTGGGTTCTGTGAGCCAATTTGCAACCCACCTAGTGATATAGGGGTTGATACCTAGTTTGATGAGTTTATCAGTAATTACTGAGTGGGGAATGGTATCAAAGGCCTTGACCAGATCGAGGTAGGCTATATGAACTGCCTTGCCCTCATCCACAGCTCTGGTGACTGACTCAAAGAAGTCAACCAGGTTGAGCAGGCGTGATGTACCTTTCATAAAAAACAAACTGAGTGGGATCTAGAGTTTGGAGATTCCCTATATCCTTTGTTAATTAGGTCCATGATGATGAGCTCCATAGCCTTACATATCAGACTCATCAGGCTAATGGGGTGATAATTCCCAGGGTCTGTAGTCGCTCCCCCTTTATGGAGAGAGATGACTGTAGCAGTGTGCCATTCAGTAGGGACAAAGCCTGAGGTAAAGCTGCAGTTGAACAGGGCACAGAGATGTGGTGCCAGTTCACTTTGTAGTTCATGTAGAACACATCCCGGGATATTGTCATGTCCCATGGAAGCTGTATTCTTGGCCTTGAACAATGCAGCTTTAACCTGTGGTGCAGTAATGCTGTGTCCCTGGCATTCCTTTGGTATTGTGATTGGCCCTTTTGTGGGGGGGGGGGGTAAAGTTGACACTGAATCTGTCGGCCAGTATGTTGACAATAACTATTGGCTCAGTATAGGAAGTACCATTGTGCAGTAGCTCAGAGCAAACTTGGGTATTGCCATGGAGATTCTTGATATAACTATAGAAGGCTTTGTGGTTGTTTTTAGTGTCTGTTGCCATTCTGCCTTTATAGCTGGCTTTAGAGGTTTTGATGAGGGATCTCAAAGTTTTGCTGAGACTAATAACAGAGTTTTTCCAGTCTTGGGACTTCACCTTTTTCTGTAACAGTTTCTCCTTTCTGTTGTAGAGTTTATTAATGGCAGGAGACCACCAGATTGGCTTCCTTTTTTTGGAGGAGAGTGTCTTGGTTCTGTTGGGTATGGCTAGTTCCATGCATTTATGTACGTGTTCGTACAGTGCATTGGTGTATGATTCGGCAGTCATGCATCTATTTTCCATTGACATGGGTGCAGTGAAGTTAACCACCTCTGTTTTTAGGAGCCCAAGGTCAGCTCTGGAAAAGTTTTTCATGGTAGTTAACTTTGCGGGGGTGTGGGTGAGATGTGGATTTCCATGGTGATTAGTTTGTAGTCAGCTCTAACCAGGGAGGAATTGGCTATTGGTGTACAGCAATGGTTGCCCAAGTTAGTAATAACCAGGTCAAGGATGTTGCTTCTTCTAGTGGGGGTAAGAATGAGCAAGTCCAAGGCATTGGAATTGATGAATTACAAGAAATGTTGGGCCAGTGTATTGGTGCATGAGTAGTTTTCCCAGTTGCTGGAAGGGTAGTTGAAGTCACCTAGTATGAGTGTTGGGTTGGACCCTAATAATTTCCAGGGTGCTTAGGGACGTGGAGTGAGAGTCTTGGGACATGATTGGGGACCTATAGCAGGCTACAACCTGAATTGCCGTCTTACCCAACTTTAGTTTTACTTGAAGTTTCTCAGATGCGTTATGTTGGACTACTAGTCTGTAGGTGTGCATATCCTTTATGAATATGGAGACTCCACCACCTTTGGAGCTTTGATCCATGTTCTGAGGCCGAAAGGTGTGGGATGAGTTATAGCCTGGTAGCACAGGGGTGCTTTTGTCTGTGAGAGTTATTAGTGCTGCTTATGTCTGCTTGCTTTGATAATATCACAACAGGTAGTTTATTTGCTTTTGATGCAGAAGGCTGTGGTTTCTACTGTCACAGTACATAGATGCATTTGTGAAACTGTACCATGTTGCAAATGGGGTGGATGATGTACTCCTGTATGGTGAAGATAACCAGTAACTATGTACCTGTTATAAGATTGCCGTCCATTCTCTGTTGCAGTATATTATTCCCAAAGGACAACTACGACTTTATTTGTTGATGACATTATGACTTATCACATTTTTTGCTAGCAGCAACCTCTTCATTATTTACAGATCGCTTTAATGTGGAATTATTTACAGAACTTTTACTACTTCAGAAATTGTGCACATGTACTGATACTGGTGGACTGTAGAAGTCTGACTAGACTTGTGATGGAAATGTTCAGAATAGGGCAGTATTGCAAAATTGGGCAGTGTTATGTTTATTAGTGCATGCCTTTTGTTTCACTGTTTTCAGGAAAAATGTTTACAACACTAAGTTTACAACACCCACTAAAACTGGACTGCATTGTACAGAACATGTGCATGTTTCTTGTGCAAGGGGTCAGATATTTGAAAATGGCCCAAACCTAAAGTTAAGCCTAAACTGCCACTGGCTACATGTATTATCTTTGAATGTCGGTTTCAATGTCCGTATTTTGATTGCAAGCAAGTTCGAACTGTGTGTGTGAGACTGCAAGCAAGGGGGCAAATGTGTGCGGGAGACTGCAAGCAAGGGGGCCAGTGTGTGTCTGATTGTATGAGTGTGTGTCTGACTGTGTGAGTGTGTGTCTGACTGTGTGTGTGTGTCTGAATGCTGTACATTGCATACAAGCACATTTCCTGATTATAAAAATATTGTATGAAGAACAGACATTGTGTACAAAAACAAGACACTATACAAATTACAATTCAAAGTCAGAACCACCCAACTGATATCACTGACGTACATCTCTATTTAAATGGAGGGTGCTACATTGTGTCTTTGTGCATTGGGGGAAAAAAATCAAGGTAGTGATTTAAAAACACTGTCATACAGGTGCATTGCACTTTGCGAGTATTACAGTTGCATGGAATCATGTTTGGAAATATGAATACATGTATATATGCCATGGCCCTATCGGAAATCAGCACAAGGCTGAAGTTTCTCCATCAGTTACAAGAGTGCAATTTCTTTGAGGGTTTCAGAATAGTGGGTAAATGTCATTTTCAACGGCATGGGAACTGGAATGGCAAGTATGTTCACATTGTGGGACCATTGCTTTTGCCTAACAGTACTTCTGGAATGCAAAATCTCTAGTACTACAGTCTTGCCACATTAAGAGACTGCGTTAACAGTACAGTCACAATGCACGATTGCATGTATTCTAAACCTACATTTCCCTATTACCACAATTGGTTCAAAGGACACGTAGGCCTACCTCTAGATTGGTTTTCTTCCTGTGGCCTGTAATTCTTATGTTAAGTTTTAGTTGTGGTTTTTGTTACAGTTGACCTTACCATAACCATTACATTGTATGTTCTGGGTTGTCTGGAAGATCATCGGCTTATATTTCTGCAAATGCATTTTATGTGCTCATGCTATGCCTTCTGGACTGCTGATTCTACTCTCATTCCTCTGTTGTAATGTCATTACATGCCTTATGTTATACATAGTTATAGCTTACTTTGCCCATTAGCCAACTGAAACAATCACTGGCATCTTCAGTGAGGGTGATTGATTTTTCGGCCAGTCAACGGTATATATGGACGTATACATGCATGCGATATTGTGGATGCTGAACACTTATTTTTTCTGCATTGGACAATTCTCATGCATTTTTTTGGCTGTTTGTTCTCTCCCACATTGACGGCACGGTCAAAGTAGTGCAAGACAGGGCTATCAATTTGAGCCCAGGTATCGACCTGGAGAGCCAAGGAAGCAGCGCCGTTTGTGCAACAGGGGTGAGAATGAACAGCCTTCTCCGGATCCTGATTACAGCAGTCTGTCAAGTATGATATGGTGCTTGTGTGGCAAATGCAGAATGATGACCACGTCGCTTGAATGCCTATGTTGTATGTCATCCCCACTAGCAATTGAAAAATGGGCAGAAATAACTTCAGCATCGGATCACACTGTATGCATAACTGTGCATCCACAGTTTGAATCGGCCTGCCTTTATTACACGTTTTAAAAACGATATTCATGTTTCTGTCTCAGAGTAGAGGGCATTGCCAACCAGCACAGTGGACAAACAAGTAAGTTGTCTGTGTGTCTGTCTGACAGTGTCTCTCTCTCTCTCTGCGAGTGTGTCTGTCTCTCTCTCTGTGAGTGTGTCTGTGTCTGTCTCTCTCTCTCTCTGCGAGTGTGTCTGTGTGTGTGTCTCTCTCTCTCTGCGAGTGTGTCTGTCTCTCTGAGAGTGTCTGTGTGTGTCTCTCTCTCTTTCAGCGAGTGTGTCTCTCTTTCAGCGAGTGTGTCTCTCTCTCTTTCAGCGAGTGTGTCTCTCTCTCTTTCAGCGAGTGTGTCTCTCTCTCTCAGCGAGTGTGTCTCTCTCTCTCAGCGAGTGTGTCTGTGTCTCTCTCTCTCTCTCAGCGAGTGTGTCTGCGTCTCTCTCTCTCTCTCTCTCAGCGAGTGTATCTGTGTGTCTCTCTCTCGGCGAGTGTGTCTCTGTCTCTCTCAGCGAGTGTGTCTGTGTCTTTCTCTGCCAGTGTGTCTGTGTGTGTGTGTGTCTCTCTGCCAGTGTGTCTGTGTCTCTCTCTCTCTCTGCGAGTGTGTGTGTGTGTGCGTCTCTCTCTCTCTCTCTCTCCGAGTGTGTCTGTCTGTAAACACAGCCATGGTCTGTATTTCAGGTTGTACCGGGTTTTGGCGTACCGTGCATATGTGTTGTGGGTGCATAACAATCGAAGGCTGGGATTTGGAAATCACATGGTGCTTCCTGCGTGTCGTGTCGCGAATTCGAGCACAGTTTCCATGTGAAGATGTTGAATCTTACACGGGATTTCAACCTTTTGAGGGACTGGATTTTTTCAGAACACTGACATGTCAAGTAAAGTAGTATTACTGTAGCTGTGCATTGTTGGTGACAATTGACAAAATTGTTTTTACTTTTGAAAGCCTGTATATACCCTACCTTATTTTGAAATTTGTGTACTGATAAAGTGTGTGAATAATTATGACTTGGATACTTAATGTGATTGCAGTTATTTGTAGCACAAAGTGTTGAAGTTGTGGTAAGGGGAGAAATTCACCTGAATTAAAACTCCTTTTACATTGCTAATGTAGAAAAGTAGTGTTTTACAGTGCCCTGGTTTGAATCGGAGGAATTGTCGACTTCATGTGCTGTGTATAGCCTGGGAGCAAGGATCAACTATGACCGCAGAGCAACTAAGGTGGATAACTGTGACACTGACAAATTTATTTCATGACTGTCACATGAAGGCAGCCATTAATAAAGTTGGATATTTCATTGAACATCGATTCGAACTGTTGAAGTCTTGCAGGTTGTACCAATGTTATCATGCAGTCTAATCAGTTTACCATGAATGAGTTTTGTGATTCCTGTATGTGATTTGATATAGTACTTTTTTATTTTTATTAGGTGATCGTCAAAATGCCATCCTGCTTTGCAATCAACTGTGGTATGCGCCAAGACAATCTGCCACAGGGGGTATCATTTCATCGGTTTCCACGTGACATCAACCTGTGTAGACAGTGGGTAATTAACTGTGGTAGAGATATCGGTAGCGTACCAGAGTTTGTTAAGGAAGTGTTGAGTAGTGCAAAGCCACGACATTTCCTCTGCTCCAAACATTTCGAGGAGAGCCAGTTTCACCTGGACTACCAACATCAGCTACTTCCTGATGAGATGAAGCCCAAGCGTCTAATTAGGAAATTAATAAAAGGGGCAGTACCATCAATTTTTGCTCTTTCGACCAGCAAGACACAGACATCTTCAGTGCATCGGTTGCAGCAGAAACAGCAGCAGCAGCAGACGGTAAGAACATCAGTGGAGCACTCAAAGGTTTAATCAGCCTACTGTCATTTGCTTAGTGGGATACTGGCAGTGTATGCATTTCAATTTGCAACAGTTAATCAGTTAATGGATGCTCTTTTCCATGCAACTTATTGAAGACCTTCTGAGTACAACGCAGCCTACATTGCAAGATCTTGTGACAGAGCAATGGTCTGTCCAACGCACAGTACAGGCAGAAGCACAGTAACAGCTACAAAAACTAAGAGCATAAATTTGCAATGACCATGCATAGACATTAATTGCATGTTTTTATATAAGCAGATGTCTGGCACAATTAAACACTACAACAGATTACAAGTGGTATGCAGTACTGTAATTTTTTTAATTATTACTTAAAAAAGCATGCGGGTGCTGTCCTGCAAGTCTATGAAATATTTCATGTTTATAGTGCATCATTTGTTAGCTATTTAACCAAACAGGAAGAAAAAATAAGTGAGAGTTTGATGCTTTGCAAACAAGTGATTATTGCCAGTGTTATGTAGCTTGGTTTTAAATTTGACAGGAGGAGTGCAACAAAAAAGTCTCCCAGTGTAAGGAGGGAAAGGCTGACAAGAAAACGGTACGTTAGCCTGGTCACCTGCTGTGAGGTGTCAATCACATGCAGATAATGGGTCAAATTACCCTTAGCTCTCTGACAGCTAGGGAAGGTAGGTGTGAAGTGGGAGGGGAGATATCTTGAAGAACTAGATTTCAGCCTTCACAAAAGAAAGCAAGTTAGCATTTCTAAGAAGAAAGAGCAATAAAATGCACTTTTCACTTCTGTTCTGTAGCATTTGCACTGCTTGTGTTTGAAGTAGTCATTGAAAAAGGATAACATTTTAACCAAAAGTTAGGGGACTTAAAGACTGCAGTGAATGCCTGTTAAGTCAGTGAAGTGACAGCAGCTTAAGGGAAAAGGTGGCAGATCTGATCCAATTTTTGGAGACAAATAATGCATTCTGGGATGCTTAGAGGCAGAGTAAACAGTCTGATTTTTTCAAAATGCCAGCCCCCATGTGGTATTTTTTCAAAATGCTAGCCCCCATGTGGTCAGTCAGAAATTGCATCTAAAAATATCTAAAAAGCTCTAAATAGTCCCAGAGTGCTGTTAAAATGTAGGAAACATCAAACGATGATGAAATTAATATGTTTTTTGAGTCTGAGGCTCCGGTTGTCCTTTAAAAGTTTTATTGTGGTTGATCCCTTTTAGAAAGTCTTTAATCTTTGAGAGAGTGCTTGTATTTATTTGGTAACACTGTGTGGGCCACTCCAGAAAGCCTAGCTGTCTTGGTGAGCTACTATCATTTATATTAGTATTAATATTACACAGTATAATTGGATGGGTCTGGTGCTACGGTAGCATTGTCGCCTCACAGTAAGATGCTGTCCGGTTCGATTCTCAGCTAGAGCGTATTCTGCGTGGACATGCGTGAATGGGCGTACCTTCGTTGAAGGTTGTGCGTCAGGGCTGGCAACTCAACTCGCCACGTAAAAATCTACTGCCAATCATTAGCGGTCCGGAGTTCTGCTGTGGCGACCCCTAACCAGGAAAAGCCGAAAGACGCAACAACATAATTGGATGGGTCTACTTTTTTTTATTGAAAGTTCATGCTTTGGTAATAACCAAAAAAAAAAAAAAAACTAACACCGAAGCATGCTACAGTAGAGATAAGGGAATATAGCTGATGTCCTTCAAGGATGCATCTGCAGTCCTTACAAATGGGTTGTCCTGTCGTCAGGCAGCCCTTCGGTCGGCCGGATTCCAAAGTCTGGGTCTGGCTTCGGCTGGTGTCGCACTTCACCCGACGTCATTGCTGCAGTTACTCTGGTATAAAGGCATCAGCCGACGCCATTTTCCCCAGTCTTTCTTGCCGCGTGGCGCCCGAAGCAGAAGCTGTTCGCAAGTGCCGGTCGGTCAGAACCAGAGATTACTACTACCGAATACTTCTACTACTACGAAGACTTCTAAAAAGCTAAGTACCCCGTTGGGGACTCTTTCTTGCCTCAGCCGATGTCAGAAAAAGTGAATAATTGTTTAACTTGTGGGAAACAAATACCTCATAAAGATTTCCACTCTTACTGCTTACCTTGTTTAGGCCCAGACCACGACGTAGCAGCTTGTCTAGCCTGTGCTTCTTTTAACCGACGGACGCTTAGACGTCGGTCGGAATTTGCTGAGCAGTTTTTCGGCTCTGATTTTGCTTATATTATGCCGTCGGATCCTCCGACTTCACAAATATCCAAAAAATGCAAGGAAAAGGACCGACACTCGCGGTCCACGGTTTCGGCCGAAACCGCGGTTAAGACAACCACGAATGTCTCGGTTTCGGCTGAAACCGAGCAAGCGGTTCTTCCTTCAGCCGAAAGCTTACCTTCTACCGAGGCCTCTTCCAACCTGGTGGAATCGGCTTCTGAAATCCAACCTGCAGTTGTGGTTTCTCAGGAATTATCTGACACTATTCCCTTGGATATTTCAACCCCTGCACGTGGAGCTGCTAGGCCTCCTGCAGCCATGTCCATTAAGGCCTTTGCCAGGGCTAAAGCAGCTAAAGCTACTAAATCTGTGCCTGTTAAGACCCCTCTCACAGGCCTAGCTCCAGTTCCCAAATGCTTAGTTTAGCAGAGGATCTCATTTCTTTAATCCGGGGATCCCAACCTCTCCCAGACAGGGCCTCTCACCCACCTCCAGAGAAGAGGCCTAGAGCAGAGCCCCCTGAGCCAGTTTCCACAGATGATTCCTCTGATGATTCAGATAATACAGACCCTCCAGAGGCTCCTTTTTCCCCTTATGAAGACTCTGATGCTGAAGAGTCCATCCCTTCTGCCTCTCCACCTGAGGAATTTTCCTTTGGGGAAACCTTGCATGCTATGAGGGAACAATTTCATTGCATGCTATGAGGGAACAATTTCAGTGGCAGGGCCAAGATTTTTCAGACTCCAGAAAAAGGCTTAGAACCTTTTTGCATTTACCACAACATAGGCCTTTAGCTATACCTCCAGTTCTGTCTGTTGTAGATGATGCATTTAATGATGCTTGTACTGCTCCTGATTCATTACCTCCGGCCCCTGCTAAGCCCGGTAGGTTCTAAAGGGTCCCGGACACTCATCACCATTTATACAAGGCTCCTTTTGCAGATCCCGAGACTATCTCCCAGGGACCCAAGGCTGTAGCATCTACCTCTGCCAAAAATCCCCTCCCCTCTGAAAGGGAATCCAGGTCCTTAGAGAGATGGGGTAAAAAAGTTTACACTTCTGCTACTCTGTCAGCTAGGGCCTTGAACTGCCAATTTCATATGATCCAGTATCAAGAATTTATGTTAGACCAGTTAACCAAAAAACTGTCCTCTGATGAACCTTTAGACAAGAAATATGTTCAGGAAATGGTACATAACATTCAGCAAGTTAGTAACCATTCTTTAAAATGCGGCTATGATGCACTGGAGGCTTCCTTTAGATCAGCCATGACTGGCACAGTTATCAGAAGGCATGCATGGTTAAAAGAGCAGGCCTTACCGGACGGACCATGTCAAATCAAAACTATTAGATGCTCCCATGGATAAGATCAATTTGTTTGGCTGTCCTGCACAACAGGTGCTGGAAGAAGATGGAAGAGAAGGCAAAATCTGTCCAAACAGTGAAAGATTTCTTACAGGTCCAACCGCCAAGGTTTAGCAGGAATTGGCCCTCCAAGAATTGGTCCTTTCCAGACTCCTCCAAAGCACAGAGAGGCAGGAATAGGCGTTCAAGAGGCAGAAGCCAATCCAGAGGTGCCTACAGGGGACGACAGTGGCAGGGTAACAACCAGCGAGGCACAGACACAGCCACCACCACTAATACAGGACAATCACAGTGACTTGGCTCTGGCACCACCTACCAGGGAACAACTAGAAGCACCCTTAGGCGGAAAGCTAGCTTTATTTACAAAGAACTGGCATTACATCACAAGAGACAAGTGGATTTTGCAGACAATAGACCAAGGTTACAGGTTTCACTTCCATACTCTACCAGGAAGAGAGGAATGCCAAACCTACCTCCAAATCAAAAGGCAGAAGCTCTACAACAAGTAAATCAATTATTAAAGATGAGAGCTGTGGAAAAGGTACCACATATGGAGCAAGGAAAGGGCTTTACTCCAGACTCTTCCTAGTACCAA
This sequence comes from Protopterus annectens, assembly GCF_019279795.1. Lineage (NCBI taxonomy): Eukaryota > Metazoa > Chordata > Ceratodontiformes > Protopteridae > Protopterus > Protopterus annectens. The sequence goes on from NC_056746.1 coordinate 587,586,173, forward strand.
GGAAAGAAGGCAAATGGAGACCTATTCTCGATCTGTCCGCTTTAAACACATTCCTCATTGTTCCAAAATTCAAAATGCTGACCCTACAGCAGCTTCTTCCCATGCTGGGCAAGGAGTCTTGGCTGGTAACTCTAGATCTCAAGGAAGCATACCTGCACGTCCCCATACGACCAAATTGCAGAAGATACCTCAGATTTCTTGCAGGATCAGAGCATTATCAATTCTCAGCATTGCCCTTTGGCATATCTACTGCGCCCAGAGAGTTCACGAAATGCCTGGCATCAGTAATCGCTCATTGCAGGCTTCAGGGGATCCAAATCTACCCTTACCTGGACGACTGCCTAATACAAGCGGACAACAAAAACAAGCTAGCAGAAGACTTGAAAAGAGTCATTTACCTTCTACAAGCCCTGGGATACACAGTCAATATAAAAAAGTCAAGGCTGATACCATCCCAAAAGATAACCTTTTTGGGTGCGGAGCTGGACACATCCAAACAAATGGCATTCCTAACAGTAGAAAAACAGGAGCAACTCCCTCTCTACTTCTTGGCATTAATAAAACAAAACCATCTAACAGCAAGAAAAGTCCTACAAGCACTGGGCTTCATGGCATCCTGCATAATATTGGTACCACATGCCAGACTGCATATGAGAAAACTACAGTGGTACCTAAGGAATTTATGGTCTCGGCACAAGCACAGCCTGGAAACTCAAATTCCAATAATTCCATGCCTGAAGCAAGAATTCCAATGGTGGGCTCAGGCCTGTCAATCAAACGAAGGATTGCCCTTCCACAGCACTCGACCAAGCCAAACCATCACAACGGACGCCTCGGACCTCGGTTGGGCGGCCCACATGATGAACAAATGCATACAGGGTTTATGGACTCAAGAGCAGCTGCACCTACACATAAACCTAAAGGAAATGCGGGCAGTAAAACTGGCAATTCAGACTTTCAAACCATTTATTCGACAAGGCCAATTGATGATAAGGACAGACAACACCACAGTTATGTGGTACATCAACAAGCAGGGAGGCACACATTCGTACCCTCTATGCCGGATGGCCCTGGACCTCTGGAATGTGGCCCTGAGTTACAACATTCAGTTACAAGCAATCTTTGTACCAGGGAAAGAAAACACTCTAGCAGACATATTAAGCAGGACTACCACGGATGCCCACGAATGGATGCTGCATCCGGACATCTTCAAAACCATTACAAGAAAATGGGGTCTCCCAGAAATAGACTTATTTGCATCCCCACTCAATCACCAGTTAAAGAAATTCTGCACCAGGACGTACCACCCACTGGCATGGAAGGTGGACTCCTATCCTTCAGTTGGAAAAATCTGTCAGCATATGCATTCCCACCACTTCCTTTGATGCACAAGGTGCTATTGAAGATCAAAGAGGACCGTCCAAGGATCATTCTGATAGCTCCAGATTGGCCAAGGCAACATTGGTACCCATTACTGAGGAGCATGTCTCGGGAACAGATATGGCCCTTACCCCTAGTTCCCTTGTTGTTAACTCAGAACAATTACAACACCCTGCATCCAAACCTGAAAACTCTGCAGCTGACTGCCTGGAACATTGCATAAGACAAATTAACCCAAATTTATCCCAAAGGGTTAAGGACATTATCTTAGAAGCTCGCAGACCTTCAACAAGGAAAACCTATTCAGCAAAACGGAAAAGATATCTCCTTTGGAGTACTGCTAAAGGGGAAGATGTGGCACTGGTAAACCTAGCCAACATCCTGGAATACTTGGCAGAGCTATTCCACAAAGGCCTATCCTACTCTTCCATTAAGATTCATGCCTCAGCTATTTCAGCAGAATATGACTTGGATCCTCCAGTCTTCTCGCATCCTCTTGCTCAGGCAGTTTCTGAGAGGAATTAAAAATGTAAAACCTCCTAGGAAGCCACCATTACCTGCATAGGACTTGAACTTTGTGCTAGAAAAATTGACACTACCTCCTTTCGAACCAGCAGCAACAGCAGAATTGCAATACTTATCATGGAAAACTGCTTTCCTGCTGGCAATCACTTCAGCAAGAAGGGTTTCTGAACTACAGGCATTAATGGCAGTACAACCCTTTCTGATCTTCCATCAAGATAGTGCCCATGAGAACAAATCCTACTTTTATGCCTAAGGTGGTCTCCAGAGTATCTTTAAATCAGGCTATCCACCTACCTACATTCTTCCCCAATCCACAGAACAGGGGAGAAAGACTGTTGCATACCTTGGATGTACACAGACAATTACGCTACTATCTGGACAGGACCAAGAGCAATAGAAAAACTGACCAGCTACTGGTAGCATATGCAGCAGGAATGGAAGGGAAAGCAATTACAAAACAGACAATATCTAAGTGGATAGGAAATTGCATTAGATTTTGTTACTCCTACCATGGAAAGAAAACTCCAGAAAACATCAGGCCTCACTCTACAAGAGCTACAGCCACTACCACAGCTTTTCTACGAGGAGTGGCTACCAAAGACATTTTAGAGGCTGCTACTTGGAGCTCCGTGCATACATTTGCCAAACATTATAATTTACCTTTATACTCTAGATCCCGAGCAGGTTTTGCCACTGCTGTTTTACAAGGGATCTTAACTACACCATAATTCTATCTTTCCTCCTCCCCCAGTTTGGCTATGGTATTCTACCCATTTGTAAGGACTGCAGATGCATCCTTGAAGGACATAGTACAGTTTTGTACCTACCATAAATGTAGATGTCCGATAGGAATGCATCTGCAGTCAGGATTACCCTCCTTCCCTCTGTGGTACTCCTAGGGTATTTGCCCTCTTATAGCTAGCTGGGGGAATCTATTATGGTGTATTTGTTTGTATATATGTACATACATGCTTATTTTTTGTTTGCTTTCTAATATTTTGAACCATTGACATTTATCAAAATTTAGCCTTCCTAGAGGGCACCTGGCATCTGGGGCAAGAAACACTGAGGAAAATGGCGTCGGCTGATGCCTTTATACCCCAGTAACTGCAGCAATGACGTCGGGTGAAGTGCGACACCAGCCGAAGCCAGACCCAGACTTTGGAATCCGGCCGACCGAAGGGCTGCCTGACGACAGGACAACCCATTTGTAAGGACTGCAGATGCATTCCTATCGGACATCTACATTTATGGTAGGTACAAAACTGTACTTTTTTCCCCACTGTAGTGCAATCTCTGAGTTAGTATGTATAAAGTAGCGGGGTGTGGTGGGCGGAGCCTCCCACATGGGGAGTGCAGGGGGGGCTTGCCCCCCTGCAAAAATGTCTTTGTAGTGTTTTGTTGATATTATCAGTCAGGTGAACAGGTAGTCATGAAAGTGCACTTTTGTTTTAGTACATTTTTACATAAATGGGTTTGCACTTTTTCTTTTTGAAAGCATGCGCGTTCGATAAGAAAATTAGACTCAATTGGACCCCCTTTAATGATCTTAGAGTGGCTGATTGTGCCAGCCTTTCGCAGGTTATGTGTGTGTGTGTGTGAAACATCAAATCTCACAGAATGTGTGTGTCATCTACTTTGAGCAGGGACATAAAGCACTGGTTTCACAGAGAGGGTGCTAAAGGTGTCTGCTTGGACACTTGGCTGAGGACCTAATCTTACAGCTATACCAATGAGGAATCGACTGATAGAGAGATCCAGACCCTGGACTGAGTGTGTTCCCTGTGTACTCTTGAGGGAAATTGTACTTGATGCAGAGAGGTCTGCATCTGGAAATAGTGTATCCATTTGTATTCCAAGTGCACATCCCTTTCCAGTGTCAGTGGTGAGGATTCGGGTTCCTTGATTACTGGCCCAACATGGGGATGTCGCATATTGGTGAGCAGTGGTGGGATATTAATTTTACTCCTATAGCTTATTGTCAGTTGCCATTAAAAAAGGTGTGCTTTCAAGCAGTCACAAAGTAGACATTCAGAGTTTCGTATCACAATTGTTTTATTTACTTTTTGTTAGCTTAGTCAGGGAGTGCAGGCAAGAATGTCAGCAGAAATGATGGCAAGCTGATAAGGAACCAGTTGGCTGAAATGTGCCAAGCCGAACTTGGTGCATGCTAACCTGAATAAAAGGGAAATGATTGTAGCTTTAATCACAACTTTAGCACAGGCCAGCAGCCAGTCTGGCGTTGGAGATGTACAGTTCAACTTTTCCTCAGAGGACTTTTCATCAGAGAGGCCACTGTGTTTGGAGGCTGAAGAAAATGAGAAACTGCAGTGTTTGGAGGCCAAAGAAAAGGAGTAGCAGCGTCTACATGAGAGGGAGATGCTGACTGTTTGCCAGGGTCATGTAGGTAATTGGGAAGGAATAAAGGAACCCCAGAAGCAATAAAGGTCAGTAAATTTCTGCCACAATTTACAGAGGGTGATAATTTTGATAGTTTTATTCATATATTTGAAAGGGTATGTAAACAGTATAATATTGAGGAAGGGCTCTGGGTATGGTTCCTGACTCCCTTTCTCCATGGTAAAGCTGTAAGTGCTGTTTCTAAATTGCCCGATACTGATTTTTTTTAACTATAATATAGTTTAAGCAAAGTTTATTGGAATGTTATAAGTTAACACCTGAAGCTTACAGAAAAAAGTTTCATAAGCCTAGATGCAAGAGAATGCAACTCTGCAGATGGGCTGGGAAAAAAGGGGATCTCTACTTAGCAAGCAGGGCATGACTGCACAGGAAAGGGATACCCAGTGCTGAATATGGATATAAGGGAACCCATGGTGGACAACCTAAACCATGAAGCACCTAAAGACCACCCCCATACTAATGATCTTGTGGAGATAAAGTCTACACTAAAGACCATGTTATGGGTATTTACAGACCAGTTTAAGACAGAGTGGTACAAATATTTGTCCTATCTCTTGTTTGCTTACAGAGAGCACAGGTTTTTCATCCTTTGAGTTGTTGTATGGGCATAGGGTGAGGGAGACCTTTTAAACTTGATTCGTGATGAGTGGTAGGGTGAGTGTGAAACCCACAATGAGTCTGAGGTCCTAACCCTCAGGACAAGGCTGAGAGATCTCATGGGCTTGGCCCAGGAGAAACTGGCAGAAGCCTAACATCAGAAAAAGGTCTGGTATGACAGGAATGCTCGAGCCTGAGTATACTGTGAGACAGCTGGTTATGGTGCTCATTCTTGTCAGACACAGTAAACTGCAGGCAGCTTGGGAGAGACCCTTCAAAGGAAGGTCAGCAATGTTAACTACATGGTAGAACTGCTAAGCAGGAGGCAGGGGCACAAATTGTACCATGGTGACATGATGAAGTCTTACCATGATAGGGAGGCCCTTGCCTTGAATATTTGCAGTGGATGGCAGGGGGTCAGGTGCCTGAGCTCCTCAGTGAGGCTCGGGCTGACACCTCAGTGGAAGGGGTAGCCGTGTCCCAGTGGCTATCCCCTACCCAGGTTTGAGAAATCCGAGCAGTGTTGCAAGAGTTTGAGGACATGCTCACTGAGAAATCAGGGAGCACCCAACTGGAGCAGCACCATGTGGATGCAGGGCCCCAAATACCTATCAAGCAGACCCTTTACAGGGTGCCTGAGTGAGCCAGACAAACTCTGAGGGAGGAGATATAGGAGATGTTGGAACTTGGAGTAATCTGGGAGTCCAGCAGTCCCTGGGCCTCCCCAGTGGTGCTGGTATGAAAGAACGATGGCAGCACCAGGTTCTGTGTGGACTGTAGAAGACCTAAATAGTCACAGTCAGATGCTTACCCCATGCCCAGAACAGATGAAGCCTTAGAGAAGCTGGGTGGGCTAAGTATTTGATCAAGGGCTACTGGCAGGTGCCTTTGACTCCCACTGCTAGGAAGTGGTCAGCCTTTGTGACTCATTTTGGCTTGTATGATTTCACAAAGATGCCTTTGGGATAAAAAACGCCAGTGGCTGGTAGACTGTATCCTAGCAGGGGCAGGAGATTATGCCCTTGCTTACCTGGATGATATTGCCATCTACAGCCATCCCTGGCAAAAGCACCTTCAGCATGTCAGGGAAGTGCTGGGCAGACTGCATATGGCAGGGTTGACCACTAAGCCCAGAAAGTGTCAGGTGGGTATGGAAGAGGATCTACCCGAGACATAGAGTGGGGAGTGGTAAGATCAGACCAGAACCTGCCAAAGTGGAAGACATTCAGACATGGCCTGCCTCTGTTACCAAAAGCAAGTGAGGGCATTCTTAAGGACAGAGTAGTACTATAGAAAGTTTGTTCCTAGTTGAAGTACCGTAGCTGCTCCCCTCACAGACCTGACAAGGAAAAACAGGCGAGATAAGGTAGTGTGGTACCCAGTATGTGAGCAGGCATTCCAGAAGCTTAACGGAGCTTTGAGAGGACCCCCTATGTTAGCCAATCCAGATTACAGTAAAGAATTTGTTGTTCAGGTGGATGCTTCAAACCATGGGGATGGGGCTGTACTTAGCCAAGTTTCCTCAAAGGGAGAAGAGCACCAAGTGGTATATCTCAGCTGTAGGCTCCAACCAAGGGAGGAATCTTATGCAGCTGTAGAAAAGGAATGTCTAGCTGTAGTATGGGATACAGTATCAACATTTATTTGAAATGCCCAGAAATGGGGTGGAGGCAGGCTTGCCTCTATTTCAGGTTTGGTTGACTGTGTCTAAAAGAGTGTAGTAGGGCAGTTTCAGTGTTGTGATGGGTCCAGAAGCCATGTTGTCAGGAGGAAAGGAAGTGCTCTAGCAGAAAGTTTAGGGTTGCTTGATGGACACACCTTTCTAGTACTTTAATTGAGTGGAGGGATTATTGCAGTAAGTCAGAAGTTTGAAAGTTCAGTGAAACAACCTTCTTTATGTATTGGTATTATTTAAACGATTTTCCATTTATGTTTCTTGTAAGGCTCTGTTGATTTTAATTTAGAGACAGTGTAGCTTATTCCATCTGCTCCTTATTTGTTATTCTGCAGGAACACTCTCTGCTGTTTAATGTAGTGGGTTTCAGTTTGTTCAAATATTTCTTCATTGCAATAATTGGGACACGTTTAAATGCGAAAGTTGGTCTGATTTAGTATTCTAGGAGGAGAGGTGGTGAATCTACATTTTATTGGCAGATATGAGAGGTAGTAATTATGAAGTGTTCATTGCACCTGCAAGCTATGGTGGTTTACTTTTGCTGGGAAGAGAGTTGGGTATTTGGCTTTAGAAAATTGTTTACAGTATACTAGAACAGTTTGGCATTATTAGAGTATGTTGTCGGTGCTGTTGTGTAATAGTTCTTGTTTAAACTATTATGTTTTGAAGTTATTTTTTTCTTTCTAGCAAAAAAAAAAAAGTGACATCAAATAAATACCTGCTCTGGGCAGCACAGATAACAGAGAGAGTAATGCCCTGACTTTGGCCCACGTAACCTGAGTTTAGCTAGTTGTGTGCTTGGTCATAGTGGCAGAGGAGGATGAACTTGCCCATCTTGAGGGAAGGAGTGCAGGGGGTGCCCAGGGATAAGTAGTATGTCCTTACCAAAAAAGGAGGTAAACTTACCTTACTTACCTGTAGTGTGCATGCGTGGCTACGCTGCATATGGTTGTTGAAACCATTACCTAATACTAATTTATAAATTGGAAAGGTAACCTCTGAGAGGCTTGCATGCACGTACACAGCCTTTGGGGGTGCTGAGAATTAGATTCACCATTATCCTAGCAGTCTTGGAAATACACATGGCAGACTTGATGCAAATGTGTACAATTTGACTAACAATGAACGTCGGGTGCTGTGTGAACTAAGTAAAAATAAAAATCTTAAGAGTAATGAGAGGTGAAAAAGTTCGTATGATCGTCATTATGAAAACGGGAGATCTGAAAATAGTTAACTTCATTTTATCTGCAACCTGTGGGTATTCGGATCCATATCGGATCCGAGCCGGCAACTTTTTTTCTAGCATCTGCTCCAAGCTCCTCCCCCTACCCATAATACACTACAATCTCCTACCTTCCCCCAGATCTCATTTACCACGCCATAGTGAGCATCGTGGTCTCCTTTGCTCTGAGCTCGGGGATAGTAAGTTTAAAAATTCTTTGTCTTTAGTGTGTCTGTGTTAGTTGTTTCCCTTCCTCCCCCACTAGTATATCGCTTGCTCGTCGGTTAGTTCAAAAAAAAAAAAAAAAGTTTTTGTTATAAAACTCTGTAGAGTAGTTAGGCCTGCCCTTCCCCTACGTGTATTTGTGTGTGGTGATCTTTGTAGGGAGTGGTGTTTGGTGCAGGACCATGGCTGATAACCAGAATCGGTGTTTAAAAAATGCACAGTGTGTGGCCATAAGCTCTCACTGACTGATGGTCTCACACTGTGTGTAATTTGCAGTCTGCACTGGGTTTAACCCTAGAGCCCTCGGGGATCGGAAAGCCAAATTGGTAGCCAAAGGCCTTCTTCCTGCATCTATGCTGGAGTCTGCCATGGCCTCGGTACCCATTAATCCCACCCAACCTCCCACCCAGACAGAGACTCAAACTCCCATTTCTTCTGGTGCTGGGTCAGACAAGGGAAAAGCTACAGTGAGTGTAGCAGACAAAGACAAGGACAGAGAAAGGCGCAAGGAGGACAAGAAAAGGGATAGACCTTTCAAGAGATCCCTGGACAGGGAGCTCTTCCTTAGTCCCCCTACTAAGTCCATGAGGCCAGTTTCTCCATGGCTCCGGTCTCCGCGTTTTTCACCGGAGCCGCTGGAACCTTCGGATCAAAGGGCTTCCTCGCCCTTGCAGAGCACAGACGGCCAGATCCAAGTCGGTGGCTTCTTCACGATTTACTCCGAGCTTATCAGACTTAAATATGGACAGGATGATGCGGAGATTCATTCAGACCCAAATACGGATGGGAGTCTTGCCAGACTCCTCTCCCTCCAGAGGGAGGACCTCCATGCCTTTTTTCCACCCCATCTCTCCTTCCCCGATCCGTACGTCGGCTTCGGGGTTCTTGGAGCTGGTAGCTTGGCGCCGACTGCTCCCCCAACCTCGACTCCGGCTGTTACGTTGAGCTCCTCGGATCTGACTAGTTTGGAGCAGAGTGACTCTCGGAGCCGTGAACAGGGAGTCGCACCCGAGGGAATGGATTTTTCGGCTCTGCTTCTTTTGGATCCAACCTGTTTCCTCTGACCTCAGGCTACCCTTGCTTCAGCTCCGGTCCCTGCTTCGGATCCAGGGAGGGCTTCCTCCTTGCTGGGTGCCAAGGAGGTACGCTCTCCTTCGTCCTTCGAAGTGGTGGAGAGGGTTCTCTCTGAGGGATTGAGATCCCAGCCTTCCCCTCGGATTCCACCCAGACCCCTCTGGATTTGGCGATGACTCCCTTCATCCTGTCTCGAGGACAGCCCGTGCCAGAGGAGCCCCAGGTTATTCCCCCTGAGGAACCCCCTGCGGCTCACTAGTCCTCTTCTGAGAGTCCCAATGAAGAGGGCCACCGTAAGTGCAAGTGCAGAAGGAGGCACTTGGACTCCCCTGAGTCCTTCACTACGGACACTGACGTAGAGGAAGGAGAAGGTTTCCCCAAGTCACCTCCCGATGATGTCTCCTTCGGAGACATCATGGAGGTCCTCCACCAGAGGGGAGGTTGGTCAGCCCCAAAACCTTCTGTGGATGAGTCAGTGTTCCTGGAGGCCTTTGGCACGGGCCCATCTACTTCCTGAGTGTCTCCGCCAGCGGACCCCTTGGTGGACCTTATCACCACGCTGGCATGGAAGGAGCCTGACACAGTAGAGCCTATCCCCAAATGCCCCGACTAGATTTTATCTCCTCCTACTGACAGATAACCTTGGTCAAAAGCGGCCACCAAGAAGGAACTAGCGCAGGAGAGTTCCCCAGTCCACCCTCCAGACAAGGAGTCCAGGTAGGTGGATAGGTTTGGGAAACGTGTTTATTCCTCCGTGACCTTTTCAATCCGTGCGCTGAACTGTTTGGCACATGTGATCCGGCTTCAGCGAGACCTTGTATCGGAATTCGCTGAGTCGCCCCCAGAGTCCTTATTGCCACAGGACAAACAGCTGTTCTCTGTGAATATGTTGACTCTGAAGTCCGTATCGAACATGTCTATGTGGCTCCTTTCCGATGCCATGGAAGGAGCAGCTAGGGAGGCCGGGACAGGTATAGCCATGAGGCGTCACGCCTGGCTCAGGTTGTGTAAGTTCGCGGACCCTTTCAAGGCATAGTTTATTAATGCTCCTTACGACGGTTCTTCCCTTTTCGGGAAGACAGTACGTGACACACTTGTCCAGAGGGAAAAAGACGGGAAGACTTTGTCTTCTGTCGGGATCTGCTTCTCTAACTCTCAGCGGTCATTCTCTAGGAATCAGAGGGCAAAAGAAGATGTGGTTCCGAAAATCTCAGTTTTCTCGGGATTCTCGGGACATCTATTCCCCCAGAGGTAGAGGGGAACAGGATCGACGCTGACCCAGAGGTAGAGGGATTCCCAGGAATTTTGGGTCTAGGGAACCTTTTTCTGATGGACTCGTTCAGCAGCCCTGAGGGGTTGCCCGGCTGTCCTACTCTGGAAGCATTCGGGGGTAGATTGTCCTTGGGGAGATTGTCCTTATACCCAGCGGCATGAGAGTCCATAATAATAGATCGCTGGGTGTTGCAGATTATATCCAGAGGTTACACTATCCCATTTGTTGCCCCTCCAAATGTTCAAAACACCTCCTGGATGTTCCACCTGCTCACAAGGAGGCCGCAGCTCTAGATGTTTCAAAGCTGCTTCTCAAACGAGCCATCAAACAGGTCCCCCAGACCAGTCCGGATCAGGCGTTTACTCAAGGTTCTTTTTAGTGCCAAAAAAGATGGGGGACCACAGGCCCATTCTAGACCCGTCAACTTTGAACCTGTGTGTCGCCAAACAGAAGTTCTGGATGGTCACCCTACAGTCCATTCTACCTCATCTCCGAGAGTGTGACTGGATGTGCTCGTTAGACCTCCAGGATGCTTACTACCACATCAAGATCCACAGAAGCTCCTGGAGGTTTCTGCGCTTCCGGATGGGAGCCGGTCACTTTCAGTTCAGAGCCCTACCCTTTGGTCTCACCACAGCCCCCAGGGTGTTCACTAAGGTAATGGCAGTTGTAGCGGCTCACCTGAGGCTTCAGGGTATTCGGTATTTCCTTACCTGGATGACTGGCTCTTCGCTGCGCCCAACAAGCGTCTGCTTTTATCTGGCCCGAGACTACTTTATTTAGTTGGCAGATTTATTGGGGATTACAGTCAATGTTCAAAATTCCCATTTGCAACCAGTACAAGTTTTAGACTTCATCTGGGCACGGCTAGACACTTTGCAGATGAAAGTATTTTTAACTTCCGACAGGATCTTACACCTCAGGTGCCACATAGCTCAAATATAGAACTTCAAGTCTCCAAAGGCGAGCGATATTCTCCGGGCACTGGGCTCCACTGCTGCCTCTATATCGATTCTCCCTTGTGCGCGCCTTCATATGCGGATTCTTCAGTGGACTCTCTTCAAGGGTCTTGGCTAGACCTGCCCATGGAATTTCCTATCAGGATCAGTCACGTCTGCAGGTCGTCCCTTCTTTGGTGGTTAAATTCTCCGCGGAGGTTATAGAAGGACACTCCTTTGCGTCATATCCAGTCCAAGCAACAGTGACCACTGATGCCTCCCAACTCGGGTGTTGGGGACACTGTTCAGTAAGGACAGTCCAAGGCATGTGGTCCCAGACAGAGACCAAGTTGTTATAAATATTCTAGAGATGAGGGCAGTGCTTTTAGCGTTGGAAGCCTTTCACGCTGTCCTCCCTCTCGGATCGATTGCAATTCAGTCAGACAACATGTCGACTGTGTCGCGAGGCCATGAGAGTGTGGGAGTGAGCGATTTCCACTGGTTGGTTTCTGATTGCAACGCACATCCCGGGGCGCTCCAACATTTTAGCGGACAGATTGAGTCAGGCTATTCTGATGCCGTATGAGTGGTCTCTGAAACAGTCCGTAACGGAGGAGATATTCCTTGCATGGGGTCAGCCTTGCTGCGATCTCTTCGCATCTCCTTCCAACGTGAAGTGCAGCGAGTTCTTCGCTCTGATTCCCTCACCAGGGGATGCCCCCAGAGATGCTCTAATCCATGCTTGGCCCCGGGCCTTCTGTATGCTTGCCCACCATTGCCACTCATTCCGAAGTTTCTTCAGAAAGCTTGCTAACTGCGGTGCAAAGTTATCCTCATTGTCCCGTTCTGGCCTCGCCATGTTTGGTTCCCATTCCTTTGGTCTCATCTCTTAACTCCTCCATGGGTACTGGATCCCTGCTCGGATCTAATCTCCCATCCTTGGTGTTCGCCCACCGACTTGGGCAGTCTCAAGCTGACAGCTTGGTTGCTCCAGTTCCGTTGATTGCCAGGACTCGGTCTTTCATCCCTGTAAAATCCATATTGATGGCTTCGCTTAAAGATTCCACTAGGAAACTTTTCGCAGTAAATGGAACCATTTTCCATTTGGGCCTCACAGAGAAATCTAGATGCCTTTACAGCCCCTGTTCCAGCGGTGTTGGATTTCTTGTCTGGTATTTTTCAACAAGGAGCTAGCTCCTCCACAGTGAAAGTACAATTGGCAGCCATTTCTAATTTTCATGTTGGTGAAGACAACATCGCCTTAGCCTCTTCTAGGCTGTGTAAGGTATTTTTAAAGGCACTTTTCTTATAAGCCCTCCTGTCAAGGATTCAGTGCCCCCTTGGGACCTTATCTTTGCCCTACAGGCATTGGTGGCTCCCCCATTAGAACCTGCAGCATTGGTGGATTTAAATTTTTTATCCTGGAAGACAGCTTTCCTAGTCGCCATTACATCAGCTAGGAGGGTTTCTGAGCTTCAAGCTCCGTCTGCCGTGCCGCCTCATTTGGTCTTCCATAAGGATAGGGTCTCTCTCCGTACTAATCCTTCTTTCTTACCTAAAGTGGCATCTGAAGCAAACCTAAACCAGTCCATTAATCTGCCTGTTTTCTTTCTTAATTTTCAAAACAAGGGTGAAATCAAACTTCATTTGTTAGATGTTCATAGACAACTTCGCTTCTATCTTCATAGAACAAAATCATTCAGCAAGTCTGACCAGTTGTTAGCTTTTCCCAAAAAGGATTTGGAAAAGGAAACTATTTCTAAGGTTTCTTTGGCTAGATGGATCACTCTTTGCATTTCACATATTTACAAAGCAAAAGGTTTATCTCCTCTTGGTACTGTTAAAGCTCACTCTACCAGGTCCATGGTGTCTTCTGCTGCCTTTTGGTCTAGGGTTCCTTTGGACGACATTTGTGCAGCAGCAACCTGGGCCAATTCACATACCTTCATTTCCCATTATAAGTTAGACCTGATTTCTAGAGGTAAAGCATCCTTTGGCTCTGCGGTGCTCAGGTATATCCTTCCATAAGGGCCTCCCAGGACTGGAGTAGCTGGGGTCTCTGTCCCACAGGTTGCAGATAAAATGAAGTTAACTACTTCAGATAAAGAAGTTATGTACTCACCGTAACGTTCCATCTGAGTAGTTATACTTCATTTTTCTGCAACCTTCCCTCCATCCCCCGGACCTTGTCATGTCCATATACAGGTTTGGCTCATTGGGCTGAGTTGCTAATGTATTTAGTTGCAGCAAACTCGATCTAAGGGAAGGTAGGAGATGGTAGTGCATTATGGGTAGGGGGAGGAGCTCGGAGCTTGAAGCAGATGCTAGAAAAAAAGTTGCTGGCTCTGATCCGATATGGATCCACATACCCACAGGTTGCAGAAAAATGAGTATAACTACTCAGATGGAACGTTCTGGTGAGTACATAACTTTTTTATTACATTAATTCTATGGAGAAAATGTTACAAAATGATTTTCTTCTTCGGCTTTTCCCGGTTAGGGACGCCACAGTGACCTGTCTGCTCATGATTGGCAGTGGAGTTTTTACAGTGTCAAGTTGCCAGCCCAGTACCCAACCTTCCACAGAAGGCACACACTCATACCTAGGGCCAATTTAGAGTGTCCAATCCACCTACAGCATGTCTTTAGGATGTGGGAGGAAACCGGAGCACCCTGAGGAAACCCACGTGACCACAGGGATGACATGCAGACTCCGCACAGAAGGCACCCCAGCCGAGGATCGAACCGGAGAACCTCTTGCTGTGAGGCAGCAATGCTAACCACTGCACCACCGTGGCCGCCCCCCCTATTTAAAAATGGATAGTAACATTATTAAACCTAGCTTTTTAAGGGTAGATACTGATTTGACATGTTTTATCAGGGCAATATTTATCGTGATACGTATGAATTTTTACAGGTTGAGCATCCAAACGTGTGCACTGTTTGGAATACCAAAAGTGCACGAGTCCCAAGTAGAGCCACCTTTTCGACCCATGATTTCAGCAAATAAATGTAAGAGACCATTTCATTATGGTTAGATTTTGAACTAAATCCAATTGTCCAAGCATGTAAATCTTACCTTAGAGATTCATGGCATCTACTTGAAATTTTGAGTAAGCTTAGTTTTCCTGTAGGTGAGTTTTATTTTGCATCTTTGGACGTGGAGTCATTAGATACTTGTATCACTCAGGATACAGGGCTTGAATATCTTGGGGAGTATTTGTCAATTTACTGATTTCAGTAACACAAAGGTAAACACCATATGCAATTTAATAGGGCTTGTATTGGACAATATTTTTTTTCAATTTAACAATCAATATTGCAGGCAAACATCAGGCATAGCCATGGGGGCTAAGGTTGGCCTGGCCTTCGCAAATGTAGTAATGGCTATGTGGGAAGAAGGATTCTTGCAAAACCTCCCATTAAGGCACAAAATATTTTTATATCAACGATATATTGATGATTTGTTTTATTTTTTATGGATGAGTAATGAAGAATTTGTGTCCTTTGTCAATGATTTAAATAATACCATTGCTTTTCTTAAATTTAGTTTGGGAGGTTTTAGTATTGCTCTCAATTTTTTGGATATTCACTTGAGTTTCCAGGCACTCAACGGGCAGTTAGTAGTGTGTGTATGTGTGTGTGTGTGTGTGTGTGTGTGTGTGTGTGTAGATATAGATATATATATTTAGATATAGATAGATATAGATATATATCGATATATAGATATACATCGATATATAGATATAGATATATGTATATATATATAGATATAGATATATATAGATATATATATAGATATATATATATATAGATATATATCTATATATATATATAGATATAGATATATATAGATATATATAGATATATATATATCTCTAGAGATTTTCGTGAACCAGTATTTATCATATGAAGAAGGGGGGGGGGGTCATCAAAGGCCAATTGATTAGACTATCGTCTTACATCTAATGATAGTACTTTTTGCAGATGGGCACTATCTTAGGGACGGCTTTATACAAAGAGGCTATGAGCAGGCCTGGTAGTATAGAAAACAAAGTTGTTGCTCTCAGGGAGCAGATGGACACTATCTTAGGGACGACTTTATATAAAGAGGCTATGAGCAGGCCTGGTTGTGTAGTATAGAAAACAAAGTTGTTGCTCTCAGGGGAAATGTAGCTAGACCAATTCATAAGGTGCATTCTATGTCAGAGGATAGACGCACCGGAGTGGTGACTACTGGTTTCACTATAGCCTTCCCAATTCCTATAGTAAATGAGATGATGTGTATTAAAAAACATTATTAGAGACAATTGGAGGGCAGCCACGGTGGTGCAGCGGTTAGCGTTGCCGCCTCACAGCAAGAGGTTCTCCAGTTCGATTCTCGGCTGGGGTGCCTTCTGTGCGGAGTCTGCATGTCCTCCCTGTGGTCGCGTGGGTTTCCTCTGAGTGCTCCGGTTTCTTCCCACATCTCACAAACTTGCAGTAGGTGGATTGGACACTCTAAATTGGCCCTAGGTGTGAGTGTGTGCATGTGTGTGGAAGGTTGGGCAACGGGCTGGCAACTCGACACTGTAGAACTCCACTGCCAATCATGAGCGGACAGGTGATCCGTTGTGGCGACCCCTAACCGGGAAAAGCCGAAAGAAGAAAAAGATTAGAGACAATTGGAAGGTTCTGGTGAGTAATAAAGAATTAATTCAAGTCTTTGGTGACTAACCAAAATTCACTTAAAAGAAATGCTGTAACATTAAGTGTATGTTGGAACAAACATCCAATAGGTTTGTCAGTATAACATAAGAGTTATGTGAAAGGGACTTATTCATGTTATAAATGTAAACAGTGTAGGTATGGTAATAATGCTTCATCTACTTTAGTCATTGTAATAGCATCATTTGGGGAAGGGATTATTTTTCCTGTAATAGTGAGTGTGTAGTATATGTGGATGTTATGTGATCCTATCTCGCCTACATTCTGAATGATGGGTTGAACCCGATCCCTGGCTCAGACTTAAAACCTTATGCCAAGAGCGAAGTCTCTTATTAGCTGAGCTTACTATATCCCAGGATGCACCACCAACAGTCCCCAGATCTCGTTTGCAGCTTAACTGCAGGGCGTGGTCTCGAGCTGGCTGGGCTGAGTAGCTTTATTACTACTTTTTCTGTCAGTTTTGTGCTTATATCTCACAAAAGCCGTTTTAACTTGACTATTGCTACTATTGCTATTGCTGTGTTCGATTGAGTACTGGACTTATTGTGTGTGATTGGGTAGAGTTTGTTTGGCGCCCCTTTCAATCCAGGGCCTTTTAGGTTAAACTCTATAACTGAACTTTTTACTGTGTTAAAGTTCACGGTTTGTACACCTAAGGTTGTGTTTACACAGTTTCTGTAAGCCTTCGGTTTTTTTTGTCTAACCGATTCTACAGTGGTTAAATTTCCTGTCAGGAATTGCTAACATTATGTCTCAAGCCCCTAGGCCTTCGGGCTTTAAAAAATGTACTAAGTGTGCTTTTAAGATGTCTGTTACTGATGACCATCTACTTTGTGTTTTATTGTTTAGGGCTAAGCACTTGCAGGAGTCATGTGGCGTATGTCACGCTTTTTCCTCTAGGGTCCTCCAGGAGAGGAAAAATAAATTAATTCTTAAAGGGTTGATTAAACCCTCTTTTGAAGAAGCCTTGTCTTCCGCTCCGACTCCTGCCAAAAAGAAAAGGGCTTCGGCTCCGACCAGTCCGTCGGATCCGACTGCCAGAAGACCTAGGCAGGCCTCTCCTTGGCTCCAAAGACTTGAGCCGAGGTGCGGCGGGTCACTTGCGTCGGCTCCCACTGCTCGGGCCGACAAGGGTCCGCTCAGACACTTCCTCCTGGCCCGAAGTCTACCTCGGGCCGATGGAATCTAGTGTGTGTGTTTCCTCGGCCCGATTCTCATCGAGTCGCCTCGGGGGTCCCTAGTCCCTTGGGGCCGAGGGAGAGTCTTCTGAACCCGTTCTGTTTCCTCTCGGTCTTGAGAATGTGAGTTCTGATATAGACAGGGTGCTCCAAAGACTTTTCCAGTCCCCAGTCTTCCAAAAATTTGTTTAAGCTCCGGCCCAGTTGGCTTGAGCGATGGCCACAGCCCATCCATTGCTATTCCTCCTCCGACTGCTTGGCTCCGTCGACCAGGCTCTTAGCGGTGGAGATCTGAAGGTCGGCTCCGACCCTTACTCCAACCCGGGCCCTGGGTCGAGTTTGATGGACTTGCCGGCTGGACCCGAGGGTGATGTTTGGGACCCGTGCTTTGGTTCCGAGCCTCCTCGGTGCTTCGGCTGCGGGACTTCCGTCTACTATCATGGCCCGGAGACTGGAGCGCTCCCAGGATTACGGGAGGTCAACTTTCAGAGCCATGAGGGGAGATTGTCCTTATACCCAGCGGCATGAGAGTCCATAATAATAGATCGCTGGGTGTTGCAGATTATATCCAGAGGTTACACTATCCCATTTGTTGCCCCTCCAAATGTTCAAAACACCTCCTGGATGTTCCACCTGCTCACAAGGAGGCCGCAGCTCTAGATGTTTCAAAGCTGCTTCTCAAACGAGCCATCAAACAGGTCCCCCAGACCAGTCCGGATCAGGCGTTTACTCAAGGTTCTTTTTAGTGCCAAAAAAGATGGGGGACCACAGGCCCATTCTAGACCCGTCAACTTTGAACCTGTGTGTCGCCAAACAGAAGTTCTGGATGGTCACCCTACAGTCCATTCTACCTCATCTCCGAGAGTGTGACTGGATGTGCTCATTAGACCTCCAGGATGCTTACTACTACATCAAAATCCACAGCAGCTCCAGGAGGTTTCTGCGCCCGGATGGGAGCCGGTCACTTTCAGTTCAGAGCCCTACCCTTTGGTCTCACCACAGCCCCCAGGGTGTTCACTAAGGTAATGGCAGTTGTAGCGGCTCACCTGAGGCTTCAGGGTATTCGGTATTTCCTTACCTGGATGACTGGCTCTTCGCTGCGCCCAACAAGCGTCTGCTTTTATCTGGCCCGAGACTACTTTATTTAGTTGGCAGATTTATTGGGGATTACAGTCAATGTTCAAAATTCCCATTTGCAACCAGTACAAGTTTTAGACTTCATCTGGCACAAGCAGGACACTTTGCAGATGAAAGTATTTTTAACTTCCGACAGGATCTTACACCTCAGGTGCCACATAGCTCAAATATAGAACTTCAAGTCTCCAAAGGCGAGCGATATTCTCCGGGCACTGGGCTCCACTGCTGCCTCTATATCGATTCTCCCAGCGCCTTCATGGATTCTTCAGTGGACTCTCTTCAAGGGTCTTGGCTAGACCTGCCCATGGAATTTCCTATCAGGATCAGTCACGTCTGCAGGTCGTCCCTTCTTTGGTGGTTAAATTCTCCGCGGAGGTTATAGAAGGACACTCCTTTGCGTCATATCCAGTCCAAGCAACAGTGACCACTGATGCCTCCCAACTCGGGTGGTGGGGACACTGTTCAGTAAGGACAGTCCAAGGCATGTGGTCCCAGACCAAGTTGTTATAAATATTCTAGAGATGAGGGCAGTGCTTTTAGCGTTGGAAGCCTTTCACGCTGTCCTCCCTCTCGGATCGATTGCAATTCAGTCAGACAACATGTCGACTGTGTCGCGAGGCCATGAGAGTGTGGGAGTGAGCGATTTCCACCGGTTGGTTTCTGATTGCAACGCACATCCCGGGGCGCTCCAACATTTTAGCGGACAGATTGAGTCAGGCTATTCTGATGCCGTATGAGTGGTCTCTGAAACAGTCCGTAACGGAGGAGATATTCCTTGCATGGGGTCAGCCTTGCTGCGATCTCTTCGCATCTCCTTCCAACGTGAAGTGCAGCGAGTTCTTCGCTCTGATTCCCTCACCAGGGGATGCCCCCAGAGATGCTCTAGTCCATGCTTGGCCCCCGGGCCTTCTGTATGCTTACCCACCATTGCCACTCATTCCGAAGTTTCTTCAGAAAGCTTGCTAACTGCGGTGCAAAGTTATCCTCATTGTCCCGTTCTGGCCTCGCCATGTTTGGTTCCCATTCCTTTGGTCTCATCTCTTAACTCCTCCATGGGTACTGGATCCCTGCTCGGATCTAATCTCCCATCCTTCGGGTGTTCGCCCACCCGACTTGGGCAGTCTCAAGCTGACAGCTTGGTTGCTCCAGTTCCGTTGATTGCCAGGACTCCCGGTCTTTCATCCCCTGTAAAATCCATATTGATGGCTTCGCTTAAAGATTCCACTAGGAAACTTTTCGCAGTAAATGGAACCATTTTTCCATTTGGGCCTCACAGAGAAATCTAGATGCCTTTACAGCCCCTGTTCCAGCGGTGTTGGATTTCTTGTCTGGTATTTTTCAACAAGGAGCTAGCTCCTCCACAGTGAAAGTACAATTGGCAGCCATTTCTAATTTTCATGTTGGTGAAGACAACATCGCCTTAGCCTCTTGTAGGCTGTGTAAGGTATTTTTAAAGGCACTTTTCTTATGCGCCCTCCTGTCAAGGATTCAGTGCCCCCTTGGGACCTTATCTTTGTCCTACAGGCATTGGTGGCTCCCCCATTAGAACCTGCAGCATTGGTGGATTTAAATTTTTTATCCTGGAAGACAGCTTTCCTAGTCGCCATTACATCAGCTAGGAGGGTTTCTGAGCTTCAAGCTCCGTCTGCCGTGCCGCCTCATTTGGTCTTCCATAAGGATAGGGTCTCTCTCCGTACTAATCCTTCTTTCTTACCTAAAGTGGCATCTGAAGCAAACCTAAACCAGTCCATTAATCTGCCTGTTTTCTTTCTTAATTTTCAAAACAAGGGTGAAATCAAACTTCATTTGTTAGATGTTCATAGACAACTTCGCTTCTATCTTCATAGAACAAAATCATTCAGCAAGTCTGACCAGTTGTTAGCTTTTCCCAAAAGGATTTGGAAAAGGAAACTATTTCTAAGGTTTCTTTGGCTAGATGGATCACTCTTTGCATTTCACATATTTACAAAGCAAAAGGTTTATCTCCTCTTGGTACTGTTAAAGCTCACTCTACCAGGTCCATGGTGTCTTCTGCTGCCTTTTGGTCTAGGGTTCCTTTGGACGACATTTGTGCAGCAGCAACCTGGGCCAATTCACATACCTTCATTTCCCATTATAAGTTAGACCTGATTTCTAGAGGTAAAGCATCCTTTGGCTCTGCGGTGCTCAGGTATATCCTTCCATAAGGGCCTCCCAGGACTGGAGTAGCTGGGGTCTCTGTCCCACAGGTTGCAGATAAAATGAAGTTAACTACTTCAGATAAAGAAGTTATGTACTCACCGTAACGTTCCATCTGAGTAGTTATACTTCATTTTTCTGCAACCTTCCCTCCATCCCCCGGACCTTGTCATGTCCATATACAGGTTTGGCTCATTGGGCTGAGTTGCTAATGTATTTAGTTGCAGAAAACTCGATCTAAGGGAAGGTAGGAGATGGTAGTGCATTATGGGTAGGGGGAGGAGCTCGGAGCTTGAAGCAGATGCTAGAAAAAAAGTTGCTGGCTCTGATCCGATATGGATCCACATACCCACAGGTTGCAGAAAAATGAGTATAACTACTCAGATGGAACGTTCTGGTGAGTACATAACTTTTTTATTACATTAATTCTATGGAGAAAATGTTACAAAATGATTTTCTTCTTTCGGCTTTTCCCGGTTAGGGGACGCCACAGTGACCTGTCTGCTCATGATTGGCAGTGGAGTTTTTACAGTGTCAAGTTGCCAGCCCAGTACCCAACCTTCCACAGAAGGCACACACTCATACCTAGGGCCAATTTAGAGTGTCCAATCCACCTACAGCATGTCTTTAGGATGTGGGAGGAAACCGGAGCACCCTGAGGAAACCCACGTGACCACAGGGATGACATGCAGACTCCGCACAGAAGGCACCCCAGCCGAGGATCGAACCGGAGAACCTCTTGCTGTGAGGCAGCAATGCTAACCACTGCACCACCGTGGCCGCCCCCCCTATTTAAAAATGGATAGTAACATTATTAAACCTAGCTTTTTAAGGGTAGATACTGATTTGACATGTTTTATCAGGGCAATATTTATCGTGATGCGTATGAATTTTTACAGGTTGAGCATCCAAACGTGTGCACTGTTTGGAATACCAAAAGTGCACGAGTCCCAAGTAGAGCCACCTTTTCGACCCATGATTTCAGCAAATAAATGTAAGAGACCATTTCATTATGGTTAGATTTTGAACTAAATCCAATTGTCCAAGCATGTAAATCTTACCTTAGAGATTCATGGCATCTACTTGAAATTTTGAGTAAGCTTAGTTTTCCTGTAGGTGAGTTTTATTTTGCATCTTTGGACGTGGAGTCATTAGATACTTGTATCACTCAGGATACAGGGCTTGAATATCTTGGGGAGTATTTGTCAATTTACTGATTTCAGTAACACAAAGGTAAACACCATATGCAATTTAATAGGGCTTGTATTGGACAATATTTTTTTTCAATTTAACAATCAATATTGCAAGCAAACATCAGGCATAGCCATGGGGGCTAAGGTTGGCCTGGCCTTCGCAAATGTAGTAATGGCTATGTGGGAAGAAGGATTCTTGCAAAACCTCCCATTAAGGCACAAAATATTTTTATATCAACGATATATTGATGATTTGTTTTATTTTTTATGGATGAGTAATGAAGAATTTGTGTCCTTTGTCAATGATTTAAATAATACCATTGCTTTTCTTAAATTTAGTTTGGGAGGTTTTAGTATTGCTCTCAATTTTTTGGATATTCACTTGAGTTTCCAGGCACTCAACGGGCAGTTAGTAGTGTGTGTGTGTGTGTGTGTGTGTGTATGTGTGTGTGTGTGTGTGTGTGTGTGTGTGTGTGTAGATATAGATATATAGATATAGATATAGATATATATAGATATATATAGATATATAGATATAGATATATATAGATATATATAGATATATAGATATAGATATATATCTATATATATAGATATAGATATATATAGATATATATATAGATATATATAGATATATATCTATATATATATATATATAGATATAGATATATATAGATATATATAGATATATATATATCTCTAGAGATTTTCGTGAACCAGTATTTATCATATGAAGAAGGGGGGGGGGGGGTCATCAAAGGCCAATTGATTAGACTATCGTCTTACATCTAATGATAGTACTTTTTGCAGATGGGCACTATCTTAGGGACGGCTTTATACAAAGAGGCTATGAGCAGGCCTGGTAGTATAGAAAACAAAGTTGTTGCTCTCAGGGAGCAGATGGACACTATCTTAGGGACGACTTTATATAAAGAGGCTATGAGCAGGCCTGGTTGTGTAGTATAGAAAACAAAGTTGTTGCTCTCAGGGGAAATGTAGCTAGACCAATTCATAAGGTGCATTCTATGTCAGAGGATAGACGCACCGGAGTGGTGACTACTGGTTTCACTATAGCCTTCCCAATTCCTATAGTAAATGAGATGATGTGTATTAAAAAACATTATTAGAGACAATTGGAGGGCAGCCACGGTGGTGCAGCGGTTAGCGTTGCCGCCTCACAGCAAGAGGTTCTCCAGTTCGATTCTCGGCTGGGGTGCCTTCTGTCTGAGTCTGCATGTCCTCCCTGTGGTCGCGTGGGTTTCCTCTGAGTGCTCCGGTTTCTTCCCACATCTCACAAACTTGCAGTAGGTGGATTGGACACTCTAAATTGGCCCTAGGTGTGAGTGTGTGCATGTGTGTGGAAGGTTGGGCAACGGGCTGGCAACTCGACACTGTAGAACTCCACTGCCAATCATGAGCGGACAGGTGATCCGTTGTGGCGACCCCTAACCGGGAAAAGCCGAAAGAAGAAAAAGATTAGAGACAATTGGAAGGTTCTGGTGAGTAATAAAGAATTAATTCAAGTCTTTGGTGACTAACCAAAATTCACTTAAAAGAAATGCTGTAACATTAAGTGTATGTTGGAACAAACATCCAATAGGTTTGTCAGTATAACATAAGAGTTATGTGAAAGGGACTTATTCATGTTATAAATGTAAACAGTGTAGGTATGGTAATAATGCTTCATCTACTTTAGTCATTGTAATAGCATCATTTGGGGAAGGGATTATTTTTCCTGTAATAGTGAGTGTGTAGTATATGTGGTTTAGGTTTGCTATTAAGCATGCCAACATTTGTCCAGATTTCAAGAAATTTACCTTTTCTGTCTTAGTGTAGTTAATAAGGACTTCATGGGTAACTCTAAGATTTTATTGGAAAGCAAAGAATCCTTATGGCAAATTAACCTGGTAGCAGACAGGTTACCAGGTTTAAATGGAATTATCAGTATTAAATGCTTTTTAGCATTAATGTGACAGTATATTATTGGCAAAGTATTTTTGTGAAGTATTACATATGTATTTCCATGTATTTTGATGCATCTTATATTTTATTAGTTTACTGACTTGCATTTTTACATGTTATTGCTTTAAGGCAATGTATTTTGATTGGACGATTGATGTAATGTGGTGGGATTGATTTTGTTATATTGTCGTATGAGTGAGAGGTTCTTTCATTTTCTGAAGAAGTTCAAAACTAATAAATTGAATGAAAGTGCTCAAAGGATTGTGTTCACATCTTTTGTTCATCTATTAGCATCTCTTTGTACTTTTTACATGGCAAAATTAGTACTAGTATCTCTGCTAATCAAGGTTTGCACTGTACAGAAATTAAGGAAGATGAAATAGAAAGCAAAGCTGTGTGCAGAGGATCAGAAAAGTAGAGATAACCGGTATAGGGAGGAAATGCATACCTGACTATTGGATCAGGAAATAATAATATAGCTTATTCAGGGGATTCTAGACCCCCTTTCTTCAAGAGAAGAAAGAGGGTAGGGAGTAGGGAGTTGACCAGCAGATGTTTGGTGGTGCAGTGATACTGAAGCTGCTCCTCTGGATTAAACTTGTACTTGTTGCTATATATGAAGCAGCATTCAACTGTTGGTTAACTGAAGAAATTTTTAAGGTATGTTTTCAAATGGAGGTGAAAATTTCCAAGGTTTAGCTTATGGTTAAATAGCTGATGCAGATCTGTAGATGAGTGTGGACAGTGGTAACCGCTTTATTGGACGTCCTGCAGTGATGCAAATCATTATTGGCATAGAAGTTCAAAGTCCTGTAGGAAGCAGTAACACAGAATGGTCTGGCTTACAAGTAAACAGAACTGGAGAGCTGAGATCAGTCAGTCAAGAGTACTAATTCTTAAGTTGCGTTTGGGGAAATGGAGTGCTAAGTCCTGTGCAACAGTTATTTGCAAAAATATACATACAACATATAGTGGTAGAAGTCGCTTGTTTTAAAATCTGTGTGGGTGCTCAATTTCAGTTCATATAAATTCTGGATATAGGTTCATAGGTTGGTACTGAGCTATCTGCCCGAAGGCATATATTAGTCCAGCCATGTTGTGCGGTATTCACCGCCACTTTAGTAGTTCCCTAGACCCTTGTACTAGCAGCTAGTACCCTTGGCCCCTATCTAGTAGTGCTGTTGGTGTGGTCCCCGGTGTGAACTTTGTTACCCACCCACTCATCAAGGTTCCTCTTGAAGAGTGATAGTGAGGGGCTCTGTCTTATGTAGATCGGGACCCTGTTCCATAGTAAGGGAAGTCTCTGCGAAGGGAATCTATCCCTCCAGCATGTTCTATTCATTGTTGTGTTGAGGTTTATATCCCTAGATCGTGTAGCTCGAGTAGATTTGGTTTTGCTAAGATGGAGCATGTTCAACAATTCTGGGTTGGACATGGCTCTGTACGTTAGAGATCGCCTCTGAGAAAGCGGTATGCAACAGAGAACAGCTGAACTAGAATGGAACCTTAAACCAAAATCATGTACAGTCATGAAGTGATGACGACACGGATTAGTAAAATTCATAATTCTCTACTTTTGTAGTGTTTTTGGGGAATATGATTATGAATGTTGATTACTGCTGTACAGTGATTGCAAAGAGCAGTGTCATTTGTACCTTGTACTATGTAAAACTTTTACTGCATTTCTTTTTGGTATTTTACTTTGTGTATAGTAACGGTTAAATTATACTGCTATATAGTCTTACTGTTCTTCTTTTTTCCTTCTTGTAAGCATGCCTGTGGATCTCATCAGGGAGTCTGTAGTCCAATACCCAGCACCATTTCTGGCACACAGAGAACAGAACAATTGTTGACAGAGATACAGACTCCAATAATGGCTGGCAGTGAAAGTGGAACCACCAGTCCCAGGATGATTAGGCCAGAGGAGGGGTCTACCCCACTGAATCAACACAAGCTAAGGAGATCTAGCAGGGTGAGCAGGCAGACATCATCCTGCCCTGTAGTAACACAAGAAGGCTCCACCAAGAGAAAGAAGCAAAATCGGCAGTCAACAGACAAGCAGCAAGACATATCTGAAGTACATGTGGACCCAAGCGGTTTCAAAACAGGTACTAGCCACATCTAGGGTCATATCAAAGCTATTACTGTATGCAAGACTTTTTTGTAATTTTTGTATGAGAGAATATATAAATAGCCTTAATATTAAGTAGGTTAGATTTTACATTTATATGTACTTATTGCATTTGTTAACCTGGCAAGTGAACTTATACAGTGATCCTTTTCAGTTGTACCCTGGGCCATGTAGGTTAATGCAGGTCTTTACAGAAATTGCCAGCTTCTGTAGCTTAGCAGGTAACATCCTGGCCTTTGATGCAGAAGTCCGAAAGTTCTTTTCCTACACCAGGTAATGGGGTTAATTTTCCACCACTGCCAGTGCATTGCAACATAAGGGGGTGTTGCCTTTTGGATAAGATGTTTAAACCTAGGACTCATCTGCCTGAGTTGGTGGTGGCTCAAGTGGATGTAAAAGTTCCCTTGGCATTTGTTGAAAAGAGTAGAGGAATCCCTGATACTTGTCCTGCACCTCATATTTCCGTAGATCAAGCGTTACAGACCCTATCCATGGCAAAGAACACCGGTTCCACGGAACCTGATAGTATCCCAGGATGTATTCTGCACCATCTCCAGCCAGAACTAGCTTTGCCATTGAGCACCCTAGTCAACCACAGCCTAAGTACTGGCTTCATTCCAGCAGAGTGGAGAACCGCCATAGTCATCCACTTGCACAAAGGTGGTGCCACTACTGACCTTCGAAACTATTGCCCCATTAGCTTGACAAGTCTGATCTGTAAAGCCATGGAGTGTATTACTATGGATCTCATAAACAAGGACATAGCCCCATTAGCTTGACAAGTCTGATCTCTAAAGCCATGGAGCGTATTATTATGGATCTCATAAACAAGGACATAGGCAATCTCCAAGCACTTGACCCCACCCAGTTCGGATTCATCAAGGGCCTGTTGAACCTGGTTAACTTCTTTGAGACCGTCACCAAGGCCCTGGATGAGGGAAAGTCGGTACATGCAGCTTACCTTGACTTGGCCAAGGTCTTTGACACAATCCCCCACTCGGGCATCATTGAAAAGCTAATACAGCTTGGTGTAAATCCCTATCTCATCAGGTGGGTGGCCAACTGGCTCACCAACAGGACCCTCAAAGTCAAAATAGGCACCTCCAACTCTGATGGCAGACTTGTCACTACTAGAGTTCCTCAGGGATCTGTCCTGGGACCGCTACCGTTTGGCATCTATTTCTCAGAGGCCCAGGCAAAGACAAAAGGCCTGTGGCTGACCAAGTTTGCAGACCACTGTAATTTGGGTGCTGTCATCGACTCCCCAGTTGATGTTAACATACTGTAAGAGGGTCTCACAGCAACTTATGACTAGTGCCAAAGTCATGATTTCAAGCTAAATGCAAAAAAAAAAGTATCATCATGCCATCTGGCAAAAACACGACCCATACTGATTACCACATCAACGGCAATCCCCTAAGCACACAACTTCTGGTGAGAGATCTCGGTTGTCAGGTTGATGATAACCTCACATTTGACCATCATGTAGCGGCAGTGGTCAGAAAAGCCTTTGCTTGGTTCATCTCATAAGTAAAGGGATTGCACTCAGAAAAAATAAGGTTATTGCTTTTCTGTACTCCTCCCTCATTAGACCAGTATTAGAGTATAACACCCTGTTTTGGATGTACCTTTCCAAACATCTGACCAGGCCACTGAAATACCTCACAAAGAAAAGCTGTGGCCTCCAACACCTGTCCTATGCAGACAGGCTCAAATCACTATCACTCTACTTGGTATCGTACAGATCTGTGTTTCCCCTACAAGGCAGTCTCGGACCCTGCCCTACTAGAGATGCTCCATATCTGTAAGTCTAACTCCTCACGCACTACCCGCTCAAAAGGCCTGAATCTAATATGTGACATCAACAAAACCTGTTGGAAGGACAGGTTCCTCTCCCAGAGGCTGCCCCGTCTCTGGAATAAACTTCCCATACACGTCAAACAGAGCACTTCACTGTCCCTCTTCAAGCGCAGCTTTGATGAGTGGATGGGAAACCACAAATTTCTCCTGGCGGTTCCATCTGTCTCCCACATTGACAGGTGGTTGCTGAGGTTTCTTTTTTTTGGGATAAACTCTTGGCTAGGCTTGTAAGGGTCCCAGGGCCATTAGCCTAGTAACCTCCTATGATCCTAAGTTCCCTTATGACCCGGCCAAATTTCCACTAATGTGAACACCAGGTTTCCCCCTGCTTCAGTGAGAGTTGTATCTAGCAGCCATCCCTGGTGCTTTCATTTATTTTTGGCTAGATGTGATTTTGAGTTGCTTTTTGAAAAAAATGGCATCTGTGTTCATGTCTTGCAGTAGTTCATTCAAGTATGTAGGTGCAACTTTAGGAAAAGACCATTTTTGTACAGCTGAGTCTGATTGCTTTTCAAGTTGATTGTAAGGAATGTAGCTTTTTGCCTGTACAGGGAACCATTTAGTCCATACAGCGGTGCTCCCACAATTTGACAGTTGCATATATCTTGAGTATTTTGTTCTCTTCGGTGTGAAGTAGTGTGACTATGAAATAACTGTGGGGAGGCTGTGCTGTAGTCTGGGTAGTAGCACCTTGATAGCAGTGGTATGTCCAGCTTCTGGAGTGAGTAAATTAGTTACTTTGTAAGACACCTTAAATTGGGATAAGACTTCATTCTTTTGTCTGTTGGAGATCTATTTATTCAACCTGTCTTATTCGACTTGACGCTTGATTCACTTTTTGGTTCCAACTCAGCAGCATTAGTGCTCCTGTCTTGAGCCCGTTTTTTCTTCCCATCGTGCACAGTTGCGGATCTCCAAGCTTCGTGCTCCACCTCATTTTTTGACTATTTGAGCTTAACTTGATAGTTTGTCTTTATTGTATTGTTGGACAGAGTTTAGATATTTTTGCATTGCCTTTAGCTCTCCATTCCATTTTTCCTTCTGATCTTTCATTGGGGTGTTCCACCATCTGCACAAAAAAATTCTTTAACTTTGTCCTAATTAGTGGTTATTGTTGCGGTTGTCTCTCTTATGACAACTGTGTGTACTTTCAGATTTGGTTTTGCTGGATTTTAATTATGGATAAGGGGAAAGAGTTTCAGGAAGTGCTCTAAATACGGGCACAAAATATCTCCCCCAAAACGCTCGTGATTTGAGTGGTTTGCATGGATGTGCTCATTTATATAGTGTGCCGTTTGCTCTGCCTCTGCCCTGAGAGCTTTGTTGGACACAAACTGATTATTAAGGGGCTTTTGCCCCTAGAACCATAGCCCTCTTTGTCTAAATAGTCTTCAAAGAAATGCAAATCTAAGGACTTTGAGTTGAAGAAAATATAGGCTGATTACTGGAGACAACCTCCAGTGCCATAAACCTTTTAAGTTGGATACCCCAATGGCTAGGACCCCGAGCTAGTTTCCTTCACTGGTTCCAGAGCTTCAGGAGCTGATAATGGTCCAGGACACTTCACTCAAATGACCTAAAAGGCTGCCTTCCTCAAGGGGAAGCTGCACCAGATCCTTTTTTTGGCCTCTTTCCACTTCATCATTTTGATCCTTCAGATCCTACAAGACTGTCAGAGGTGGATCTATATCACTTGATGAGGGTTCCTTGAAGATGCTGATCTAGATGCAAGTTGTATCATCTCCTTTGGCTTCGAAGTTTAGTCTGTACAGGTCCTCTCGCCAACTGGTTAGCCCCTTCTCCTGTGCACTGCTTTGTTCTGGTGATTTTAGAGCCAATCCTCAACCTGTGACTTGTCCCATTGATGTTGACATTGACTCTAGCTTTGACACTGGGAGTCTTGGATCCGATGGCATCAATGCCGAGGCCATCTCGGGACTGAAGATTTAATGACAACGCTTTAGCTTTGTCTTGTACATCTCCTTGTGTGGTGCTGGAGACTTTGGCGTTAGTCTTCAGGTACAATTCCATCTTGTTTATAAATGTTAAAAAAAAGAAATCTTAAAGAAAAGAGAAACCCTTTACTTTCCGATATTAAAGAAAGATGATGCCATTCAGTTAGAGGGTAAAGGTAACATTAATAGCAAATCTGATGCTATGGTCTTAAGTTACAACTTGGCAGCCCCTAAATTTGCCATCACTTTGGAGAAAGGATGGAACTCTTGCCTTGATATTAACAACAAAACCCTATTAGGCTATAAACCAAAGGTGACACCAAAAACGTTGATACCAAAGAAATAACACCAAAAACGCCGATCCCATAGAAATAACCCCAAAAACGCTGATCCCAAAGGTGGTTTATAGCAGGGGAAAAATATTAAGGATTTGTTGGATAAATAACAGCGTATCAATAGATACCAAATCTCTTTAATGAGAAAATCTGGGGCTTGAAAATACTGTAGGTACATCAGTGATGGGCAGTGTGTGATGATTAAGAACTATAAAGCTTATATTGCCTGACCTGGGAAGTGTAACTGCAATACAGCCATGCTGGTATATGTGGCGACCTGTACCACGTGTGAAGCTTTCTATGTGGGCAAAACTAATCACAGGCTTAGGGGGACAGGGTTGCTGAGCATTTAAGGGCAATTAAGAATGAAAATGTTTATAATGCACTTTTTTTACATAGCAAACAGTGTGAAAATTTAAAAAAAATTATTTTTTTTTGTCATAGAGTATTTTACAATGAGAGGGACTGAATTCACAGAATCCATCTGGATTGAATGACAGCATCTTGATTAAGCCCGTATTAAAACAAAGGGCAAATGTCATTATGAATTTAAAATAGTTGACACTATCGGTTGACTGTTTCTAAATAATATATCTGTATATATGCATTTTTTATACTTATATATATATATATATATATATATATATATATATATATATATATATATATATATATGTGTGTGTGTGTATATATATATATATATATATATATATATATATATTTATACAAACATAAAATATTCTTAGAACATGAAATACAATAGTTTAACTCTTGTAGCTTGAATAATCATTTTATTATATGTTTATGAGAGGAAATGATGTGTTTTGTGATTTAATAGAATTGATAAATGTGGATTGGTAGTTGTGTACTATTTATGTGGAGGGTAATAAGAACCAAACTTGACTCTGATGAAGCTATTTTTATATTATATATTAGTCGTTTGGTCTGATCATTTTTAATAAAGAACAGTTACGTCACTGAGTGGTCCGGATTTTTTATTTTCCATTTTTATTCGTTAGTTTGTTGTCCATTGGACATAGTTCACTACATTAACAATTCCGCCTTGGAAATTGTCCACCTTCTTTGTTTTGGGGTGCCATCTTCTGCACTAATCATTTTCCCTCTGAGGTAAGGGATCCTTTTACAGAGGTGACATGAATGGAACTAGCTGAGGTCGGAATGGCTTTCCAGGTTATGGGGTGGAGGACTTGCTTTCCTTTGTTAGCAAAAAGATAGACCTCATTTAGTATTGGCTATAACCCATGACTCCGACTCTCATGCCTCTTCTCAATCAGTCAAGCTGTGTGGCCCAAATCTACTGCACCACAGCAGGCAGATGTGAGGAGTTGGGACATGCCCATCTTGACATATCAAGAAAGAAATGTAAGAGGAGAAACAAAGACTCCTCCATCTGAGACTTGTACATCAAATACCCATTTGGATGATAAAGAGGTCCCCCCCCAGTCCCCTTCTAAAGACACCTCCTTTGATGAAATATTATAGCTAATGAGGCAGAAGGGATCTTGGCCCACAGACCTCCCACCATAAGATGAAGAAGGTTCTCTTTTTGAGGTTTATGACTCCACCCCATGTATTACTATAGTGGACCGTATTGCAGATAAGATAATCAGGCTGGCGATAAGGAGATCATGGCAGGAACCAGATATGTTGGAGGTGGTGGCAGAAAAGCCTGATAAAATTCTTAGACCCTCCAAGGACAGGCAACCTCTGGTAAAGTATCCTGTGATGGATTCTATTATTATGGCAGTAGCGATGAAAACGAGTTGCACTCGATGTGACAACCCTTCCTACACCTCCCTTCTTTGCATTCCTTGTAGCTTTTACACTTTTTTATACGTGTGTGTGTGTAGTGTGTTTGTGTGTGTGTGTGGTGTGTGTTTGTGTGTGTGTGGTGTGTGTTTGTGTGTGTGTGTGTGTGTGGTGTGTGTTTGTGTGTGTGTGTGGTGTGTGTTTGTGTATGTGTATGTATATAGTGTGTGTGTGTGTGTGTGTGTGTGTGTGTGTGTGTGTGATATACACACATGCATACGCACACATATTATATATGTATGTATATTCTAAAATGGGTATTGATGTGGTGCCAAACTCCTGAGATAATTCTAAGTTCTTTTGCATGATGGGAAGGAAAAATCTTAAAGGGACTTGAGGCTGGGAGCACTAATGTTACCTTTTCTAATCCGACAAGTGGCTCAAGGCTCCACAGGCCGTATTTGACAGACATGAATGTGAAAGGATTTAGCACTATGGTAAATACATACATTTTGTTTAATGTATGTGTTCTTGAAAATTAGATATTGAGCTAAAAAAAATACCTAAAGTACTTCTGTGATATAATCGTATGTATGAAAGTTCCTATTGTGTTGTGATGTCGTTAGTCATTGTGGGGGGTGCTGAACAGCATAGTGATTGTTTTGGTAGTATGTTTGATCAATTTATTTGTTGCCAGACAGATGTTCATCGTGTTTCACTGTTGCAGTCATGACTGTAGGGTTCTCCCCTGCCGGCAGGCAGTCCTCTGTCGGCCAGAATCCCAAAGTCTGGGTCCGGCGTCGGCTGTTCAGCCATGCTCCTTGATGTCAGAGCACCAGGAGTACAAAGCCGACAGCTGACGCCATGTTCTCCAGTCTTTCTTGCCGTGCGGTGATAGCAGTTCGCATTTGCCAGTCGGCTGACTCCTGACAATTTTTGCTAATCGTACTTCAGTCCGAAGACTTTCTTCTCCTACTCAAAAGCTAAGTACCCCATTGGGGAAACTTTTTTCTTGCTCCAGTCCGATGTCAGAAAAAGTTAATAATTGTATTTCTTGTGGGAAGCAAATACCTCATAAGGATTTTCATTCTTAACAGTATTCCATGCATAGGCCCTGACCATGACGTAGCTAGTTGTCGGTTTTATGCTAGATTCAATCAACGTACGATTTTGCATTTCATTACTTCAGTAGGCGCTTTAATTACAAAATGTCGTCGGATTCGGTTCCGGCTACCGGAGTTCACAAACGACGCAAGGATAAAGACAGGCCTCCGAGGTCCAAATCGGATTATGTTGTACAAGCAGAGCCAGCTTCAGGTTCGGCCGTCGTCAGTGAGGCGCTTTTGCATGCCCCTGTCGGCCATTTTGGAACCGATGGCCGAAACGGACTCCCACGAGGAGCCAACTAGGCCTTTGAATATTTCTGTTGCAGGACCTTCGGACAATGCTCCTTCGGATGGGTCCGGAGCCGCTGTGCAGGTACCGGCTTCCGAAGGAGTTTTCAGGCCTACTCAGCTTCTAATAAAGGCAAAGCCAAAGACAAAGGCAAAGACTCCTTCCAAATCAAAAACTACAGCTCAGGCCTCTTCTGAACCGGCACCCAAGTCTCAGAAACAGTTACTTAAGATGGCGGAGGACTTACTATGATCAGGGGTTCACATCCACCTCCAGATAAAAGGCCAAGGCAGGAAGTGTATTATGACTCCTCTGATCAGGCTTCTGTTTCTTCTTCTGACCAGGAATATTCTTTCCCTCCTTATGAGGATTCTGATGCTGAGGAATCCATTCCTTCAGCTTCTCCCCCTGAGGATTTCTCTTATGGGGAAACTTTACATGAAATGAGGGAACATTTTCACTGGGAAGGACAGGAGTACTCGGAATCTAAGAAAAGGCTTAGGGATTTTCTTCTTCTTCCCCTACATAGACCCCTGGCTATTCCTCCTGTTCTGGATATTGTGGATGATGCTTTTTCGGAGTCTAACTTAACTCCGGACTGTTTTCCTCCAGCTCCTGTTAAGCCAGACAGATATTATAGGGTTCCTGATTCCCACCAGTTTTTATGCAAGAATCCTACTGCTGATCCTGAAACCATTTTTCAAGGTCCTAAGGGGGTTAAGGCCGCTACTGCTAAAAACCCCATTCCCACTGAGAAGGATTCCAGATATTTAGAAAGATGGGGCAAAAAAGTTTACACTTCTGCTACTTTATCTATTAGGGCTTTAAACTGCCAATTTCATATGCTGAAATACCAGCAATTTCTTCTGTCTGTTTTGAAACAAAAGCTAAACTTCCATTTCTGCCTGTGCAGATGAGGAATTACATGACTTAATGCATGCCACTGAATAAGTTGGGAAACATGGTTTACACTGTGGATTTTATGCCTTGGAGGCTTCTTGTAGGGCTGCTGCCTCTGGTACAGTCATTAGAAGGCATGCTTGGTTAAAGGAACAACACTTGCCTGATCAAGTAAAAGCCAAGTTATTGGATGCTCCTGTTGAACATAATGTTTTGTTTGGACCTAAGGCTGAAGAGGTGATAAAGAAGATTGAGAGCAAGGCAAAATCCATGCAAACGGTTAAAGATTTCTTACAAGTACAGCCACCCAGATTTAGTAGGAATTGGCCTACAAAAAATTGGTCCTTTCCCAATTCAGACAGGCCTCAGAGGGGTAGATACAAACGCTCCCGAGGCAGGCCTCAAACGCAAGCCTCTTATAGACCAAGACAGTGGACTGCTTCCACCCCTAGGAGAGGAGAGGACAGGTCGCAAGCTCATAGAAAACAGGCTCAATGACTCCCTCTGTTGGGCTGCAGGAACTTCTTGCCAGGAAGCCCCACTCAGTGGAAAACTTTCCCTTTTTCACCTGTCTTGGGTTATAGGAGTCCAATTTAAGTGGGTTCTGGATGTGGTTTCAAGAGGTTGCAAATTCCATTTTCTTACCCTACCAAGACCAAGCGGATGGCCAGATCTTCCAAAACATCAATGGTTAGAGGCCTTAAACCAGGTGGAGGCTCTCTTGGCTATGAAAGCCTTAGAACTGGCTCCACTTTCAGAGACGGGACAGGGTTTTTACTCAAGGCTCTTTCTAGTCCCCAGAAAGCAAAATACATGGAGACCCATTCTGGATCTGTCAGTCTTGAACACTTTTCTTGAGATACCAAAATTCAGGATGCTTACTCTACAGCAGCTACTTCCAATGCTGACCAAAAATGCATGGATGGTAGCTTTGGATTTAAAGGAGGCATATTTACACATTCCCATCAGGCAGGAATGCAGGGAATACCTCAGGTTCAGGGCCGGATCGAGGCACTGTCAATTCTCTGCACTGCCCTTTGGATTGTCTACTGCGCCCAGGGTCTGCACCAAATGCCTGGCTCCAGTAGTAGCTTATTGCAGACTCAAGGGAATTCAAATTTACCCTTATCTGGACGATTGTCTAATTCAGGCAGAGACAGCAAGGATGTCTTACTCCAGCATCTAGAATTTGTTCAGAACCTTCTCAAGTTCCTGGGATTCTCTGTAAACATAAAGTCAAATTTGACACCCTCTCAACAGATAACTTTTCTGGGTGCTCTTCTAAACACCACAAACCAGATGGCTTTTCTGACATCCGAAAAACAATTACAGCTGGCTTCAACTTTCAAAACCTTGGCAACTTTAACTCAGCTTCCTGCAAGGAAATTCCTGCAGGCTTTGGGTTACATGGCCTCCTGCATCCTTCTCGTACCATATGCAAGACTACATATGAGGAAAATCCAGTGGTACCTAAAAAGTGTATGGTCTCAGCATTGCCACAGTTTAGACATACAGATAACCGTCCTGCCTTGTCTCCAAAAGGAATTCCTTTGGTGGTCCAAGGCATGTACTCTAAACATAGGAAAACCCTTCAGTCTGTCTCCAGCCACTCAGATACTAACCACGGACGCTTCAGATTATGCATGGGGAGCCCATTTTCAGGGCAACTGTCTGCAGAGCCTTTGGACAAAGGGTCAGAAGCTCCTGCATATCAATTTAAAGGAAATGTTAGCCGTACAGAACGCTGTATTGGCTTTCAGGAATCTTCTACAACCAGGACAGCTACTGATACGGACAGACAACACCACAGTTATGTGGTACATAAACAAGCAAGGGGGATCTCATTCCTACCCCCTTTGCAGACCAGCCATGAATCTATGGAACACAGCTCTAGCTTGCAAACTGGACCTTCAAGCTCAGTTTCTTCCAGGGAAGCAAAACTTCCTGGCAGACAGTCTGAGCAGAAACCGGTCTGATCCACACGAATGGATGCTGGACACCGAAATATTCAGGATGATTATAGCAGTCTGGGGATGTCCTCACATAGACCTCTTTGCATCCCAACTCAATCATCAACTACAGATTTTTTGCACCAGGACTTTCCACGAGCTAGCTTGGAAAGTGGATGCTCTATCATTCAGTTGGAGAAACCTCTCGGGGTATGCCTTCCCTCCTCTTCCTCTTCTTCCACGGGTGTTATTAAAGATCAAACAGGACAAGCCCAAGATGATAATTTTGCTGGCCCCAAATTGGCCTTGACAATTTTGGTACCCAACTCTGAAAAACCTTTGTCTGGAGCCCCCTTGGGTATTACCACAGACTCCAAATCTTCTGTCCCAGAACCAGGGTCAGGTTCTGCATTCCCATGTCAAAACTCTCACCCTGGTGGCCTGGTTAATTCAGGGTCTTTGATTCATTCTCTCCTACCCAAGCAGGTTATGGATGTCAGTTTAGAAGCCAGACGTCCTAGCACTAGAAAATCTTATGCAGGAAAATGGAAAAGATTTTGCTCCTGGATGCAGGCTCAGGATTCAGATCCTCTTATTCCTAACATTCCTCTGATTTTACTTTACCTGACAGACCTCTTACATAAGGGTCTGTCTTTCTCTTCTATAAAGATCCATGCTTCTGCTATTTCTGCTCATTATAATACAGACCCTCCTATCTTTTCTCATCATCTCATGAGACAGTTTCTCAGATGAGCTCAAAACTTAAGGCCCCCTAGATCTCCTCCCATTCCTGCTTGGGATCTTAACTATGTTTTGGAAAAACTCACCTTACCTCCTTTTGAGCCTGCTGCCACTTCTGACACCAAGTTTTTATCTTGGAAGACAGCCATTCTGTTAGCTATGACCTCTGCCAGGAGAGTTTTGGAGTTGCAAGCTCTCATGGCTGTGGAACCTTATATTATTTTTCATCAAGACAGGGTGTCTTTAAGGACTAATCCTACGTTCATGCCTAAGGTGGTTTCCAAAGTGGCTTTAAATCAAACTGTTCACTTGCCAACTTTTTTCCCCAGTCCTCAAAATAAGGGGGAAGGGATCTTGCATTCCTTGGATGTACACAGACAACTACGTTTTTACCTGGACAGAACCAAGGACATCAGGAAATCAGAGCAACTGTTTGATGTTCTTCATCTCACATTGCTGCAGTCCTTACACTTGGGGTAGTCCGCTGTCCTCGGTCGGCCCGAATATCAAAGTATTAGGCTGACGTCGGTCAAGGCGCTTAAGACTGACATCAGGACGTCAGGGTACAAATGCGCATGACCGACGTCATATCCTTAGTCTTTTTTGCCGCATGGTCCGATGCAGAAGCAGCGTTGCAAGTGCCGTCGCTTCTGAAATTTTTCAATTCGGAGTTTCAGACCGAGTCAAAGTTGGCTAAGTACCCCGTTCGAGAATATTTTAGTTTTTTCTTGCCTCAGTGGTTTACCGGATGTCAGAAAAGTGAATAACTGTATTTCTTGTGGGAAACAGATACCGCATAGAGATTATCATACTTTGTGTATTCCTTGTTTGGGGCCTGAGCACGACGTTGTTGGGTGTCGCTTTTGTGCTAGGTTCAATAAGCGCACTATTAAGCGAAGGTTAGATTGTGCCAGGTTGGTCTTTGGGAAGCGGTGCAATTATAAGATGCCGTCGGACGCTCCGGCCGCTTCTTCAAGAAGCGCAAAGACAAGGCAGCTAAACCCAGGCAAGAAGAGTCGTCCGTGCGGACGCCCGGTTCTTTAGAGCGTCAGTGGAACCGGTGGTTCCGCCGGAGGCTTCTCTGGAGCCCCAGGGGGAGACTTTGTTATTGCAGGATGTGGCCTCTCAGGAGGCAGGTCAGGCTGAAGGGGCTTCTCAGGTTACTGTACTCCCCTCCCTTCCTAGGGTGGTTAGGCCTTCTCCTTCTGTTTCTAAGGCTTCTCCCAGAGGCAGGCCAGGTTTAGCTTCTGTTGGTGTCACTCCTAGTTCTTCAGGATCTGTGCCCAAGAAGCATATGCTTAAAATGGCAGAAGATTTAATTACTTTGATTAGAGGTTCTTTGCCCCCTCCAGATAAGAGGCCTAGGGTGGAACCAGAGTTGGGGAGCTTTGAGCAGCCTTCAGATGTTTCAGAGTCTTCGGCTGAAGACTTGCAGGAGTACTCTCCTTATTCTGATTCTGATGCAGATGATTCGACCCTTCTGCTTCTCCTCCAGAGGATTTTTCTTTTTCAGAGACTCTTCATTCCATGAGGGAACATTTTAAGTGGGAAGGTCAGGACTTCTCTGATTCCAGGAAAAGGCTTAGGGAGTGTTTGCTTTTACCCCAGCATAGGCCTTTGGCTATACCTCCTGTTCTGGATGTTGTGGAAGATGTGTTTGCGGAGGCTTCACTTAATCCTGATTCTTTGCCTCCTGCTCCTGTTAAACCGGATAGGTATTATAGGGTGCCTGAGGCTCATAAATATCTTTATAAGAGTCCTAGGCGGACCCAGAAACTGTTAGTCAGGGACCTAAGGGTGTCAAGGCCTCTGTTGTGAAAAATCCGGTTCCTCCAGATAAAGAGGCCAGAGCTTTGGATAGATGGGGAAAGAAAGTCTATACTTCTTCCACCTTAGCTATGAGGGCTTTGAATTGCCAGTTTCACATGCTGAAATATCAGAACTATCTTCTTTCTCAACTGAAGTCTAAGGTAGATGCTCTGGCGGAAGGCATTGAGTGTAAGGAATTACAGGATTTAGTACATGTCTCTGAACAGGTGGGTAAGCATTCTTTACAATGTGGTATTGATGCTGTACAGGCCTCGTCTAGGGTGGCTGCCACTGGGTCAGTTCTTCGCAGGCACGCCTGGCTGAGGGATCAGAATTTATCTGAACATGTTAAGACAAGGATTTTGGATGCTCCTTTACAGTCTGATGTGTTGTTTGGTTCACCTGTTGAGTCAGTCTTGAAGAAAATGGAAGACAAGGCTAAGTCTATGCAGACTGTTAAAGATTTTTTGCAAGTCCAGCCAAGTTTAGTAGGAATTGGCCTGCTAAGGGGTGGACATACCCTTCTTATGATTCACAGTCTAGGGGTAGATCTAGACGTGGTAGGGGCAGAGCTCAGAGCTCCTTCAGACCTAGAACAGGGAGTTCTCCTGCACAATCTTCAGGTGAGGGCAGGGGCCAGTCCTTTCGTAAACAGGCCCAATGACCTACCTTTTCAGCTGCCAGATCCTTCTTGCCTGGCAGCACCTTTGGGAGGAAGGTTGGCACTCTTCAGGGAAAATTGGAGTTTGATTACCCAAGACAGATGGGTATTGGATATCATACACCAAGGTTACAGGTTTTATTTCCATACCTTGCCTCCTTTCAAAGGCATGCCGGACGTTCCTCCTCAGCAAAGACTAGAGGCTCACAAGCAAATTTCTCTGCTGCTCCAAATAGGGGCCATACAACCGGTCCCTCTGCCAGAAGTGGGCCTAGGATTTTATTCTCGCCTGTTCCTAGTACCAAAGAAGGGGAACACGTGGAGACCAATTTTGGATTTATCTATCCTCAACACTTATCTGGACATTCCCAAGTTCAAAATGTTGACGTTACAACAGCTTTTACCTCTGCTGGGCAAAGATCACTGGATGGTGACTCTGGATCTCAAGGAGGCTTACCTTCATGTTCCTATCAGGCTAAGTTGCAGGAAGTATCTGCGTCTTCGAGCTGGGACTTCTCATTATCAGTTCTCTGCATTGCCCTTTGGCTTATCTACTGCGCCCAGAGTGTTCACGAAGGTTCTGGCTCCAGTGATAGCTCTCTTCAGGCTAAGAGGAATACAGATCTATCCTTATTTGGACGATTGCCTGATTCTGGCCCAAGGAAAGGACGAACTTCTTCATCATTTGCAATATGTGATAGCAGTGCTAAGATGCCTGGGGTATTCTGTGAACGAAATAAAGTCCAGTCTAGTACCCTCTCAGGACATGTGCTTTCTGGGTGTGAGACTGAATACAGCATCCCAGATGGCCTTTTGACCCCGGACAAACAAAAGAATCTTTCTTTACTTCCATCAATTGTCTCATCAGTCCAGGCTGACTGCAAGGACAGTCCTTCAAGCCTTGGGGTTCATGGCATCTTGTATTCTGGTGCTTCCCAATGCCAAACTGCATATGAGGAAGCTACAATGGTATCTCAAAATGTATGGACACAGCACTGCCAAGATATGGACACTGTCATTCAAATAATACCTTGCATTCAAAAGGAATTTTTGTGGTGGGCTCAGGAATGTCACCTAAACAAGGGACTCTCTGTGACCCGGCCAGAGGCGAGTCAGATTCTAACGACAGATGCCTCAGACAAAGCTTGGGAGCTCATCTAAATGGAAAGTGGGTACAAGACACGTGGCCTGCCAGACTTCAACATCTACATATCAACTTGAAGGAGATGTTAGCAGTCCAATTTGCATTAATAGCTTTCAAGGATTTACTTCTTCCAGGGCAGGTGTTGATTCTAACAGACAACACAACTGTCATGTGGTACATCAACAAGCAAGGGGGAACACATTCTTATCCTCTGTGCAGACAAGCAATGATTTTGTGGGAGACTGCTCTCAGTTTACAGCTAAATCTTCAGGCAAGGTATCTGCCGAGCACAGAACTCCTTAGCAGATGTGTTGAGCAGGCAAATTATGGATCCCCACGAGTGGAAATTGGATCCTCATGTATTTCAGAAATTGACAGTGTTATGGGGAACTCCAGACATAGATCTGTTCGCTTCTCCACTAAACTACCAGCTGCCAAAGTTTTGCACAAAAGGTTTCATCCCACAGCTTGGAAAGTGGATGCTCTTTCATTCAATTGGAAC
Source organism: Protopterus annectens (assembly GCF_019279795.1). NCBI lineage: Eukaryota > Metazoa > Chordata > Ceratodontiformes > Protopteridae > Protopterus > Protopterus annectens. The sequence goes on from NC_056746.1 coordinate 587,627,010, forward strand.
AATCTTCATGTGTATGCCTTTCCACCTCTGCCTCTCCTCCCAAAGGTACTCCTGAAGGTCAGACAGGACAAGCCAAAGATGATTTTAATAGCTCCAGATTGGCCTCGACAGCACTGGTACCCATTACTGAGAAGTCTGGTACGGGAGCCTCCATGGCCTTTGCCTTCGATTCCACACCTGCTGTCTCAGGAGAACAGTCATTTACTCAATGTCAAACTTCACTCTCTTCACCTGACAGCCTGGCATATTCTGTTTTAAACCCTGGAGGGTCTCAGCTTCCACAGCAAGTTTTGAATGTTATTTTGGAGGCCAGAAGGCCTAGTACAAGGAAAATGTACGCAGAGAAATGGAAGAGATTTTTATTTTGGAGTACAGCAAAGGAATTTGATGTTTCTAAGCCTAATTTAAGTGTGGCTCTTCAATATCTTACTGAGTTACTGGACAAAGGTTTGTCCTTCTCTTCTATTAAGGTTCATGCTGCAGCAATTTCTGCTCACTATGACTGTGACCCACCATTGTTTTCTCATCCTTTGTTTAAGCAATTCCTTAGAGGGGCAAAGAATATAAGACCCCACGAGAGCTCCTACTCCTGCTTGGGATCTCAATTTTGTGTTGGAGAAACTCACTCTACAACCTTTTGAGCCTGCAGCTACTGCTGAGTTGAAATATTTATCATGGAAGACTGCTTTTTGTTGGCCATTACCTCTGAGAAGGGTTTCTGAATTACAGGCCCTTATGGCAGTTGAGCCTTTCTTAATTTTCCATAAGGATAGGGTATCTTTGCGTACTAATCCTTCCTTTATGCCTAAAGTGGTTTCTAGTGTGGCTTTAAACCAAACTATTCATTTGCCTACTTTTATGCAAACCCCAAAATAAAGGGGAAAAGATTTTGCACACTTTGGGTATACACAGGCAGTTGCGATATTATTTGAGCAGAACTAAAGGGTTCAGGCAGTCTCAGCAGTTATTTGTTTCTTTTGCTTTGGGTTCTCAGGGCAAGCCTGTGTCAAAACAAACTATTTCTAAGTGGATTGGGTTTTGTATTGCTTTCTGTTATTCCCATCATGGCAAGGAGATTCCAGCTGGGATTAGGCCTCATTCCACTAGGGCTACTGCCACTTCTACAGCTTTTTAAGGGGTGGCAACTAAAGATATTTTGGAGGCAGCTACTTGGAGTTCAGTGCATACTTTCTCTAAGCATTATCACCTTCCACTTTACTCTAAATCGAGGGCTGGTTTTGCCACTGCAATTTTACAGGGCATTTTGGCAGCTCCTACTGCTTTATAGTTTTGCCATCCTCCCTTATCTCTGCTTTGGGATTCTACCCAAGTGTAAGGACTGCAGCAATGTGAGATGAAGAACATAGTACAGTTTTGTACCTACCATAAATGTAGATGTTCGAAGATCCACATTGCTGCAGTCCAATTTACCCTCCCTCCTTCCCCTCTGTAGTTAGAGGCGGTTGTGTGGTTTGGGTTGTACATATTGTGAATATTGTATATATTGTACATATGGTTAGTACAAGGATGGTTGGTTGGTTTTTGCTGTCTTTTGGTTTTTGACCTTTCTGTTTAGGGTCTTCTGACATCTGGGGCAAGAAAAGACTGAGGATATGACGTCGGTCATGCGCATTTGTACCCTGACGTCCTGATGTCAGTCTTAAGCGCCTTGACCGACGTCAGCCTAATACTTTGATATTCGGGCCGACCGAGGACAGCGGACTACCCCAAGTGTAAGGACTGCAGCAATGTGGATCTTCGAACATCTACATTTATGGTAGGTACAAAACTGTACTTTTCTTATGCTTCAAGTTCCCAAGGTAAAGCCATTTCAAAACAGACCATTTCTAAATGGATTGCTCATGAAATCAGATTTTGTTATTCACACTATGGAAAGCAAATCCCAGGGAGTATAAGGACTCACTCTACCAGGGCTGCTGCCACTTCAGCTGCCTTCCTCAGGGGAGTTCCTACCAAAGACATTTTGGAAGCTGCAACTTGGAGTTCGGTGCATACTTTTTCCAAGCACTACAATCTACCTCTCTACTCTAAGTCTAGGGCAGGCTTTGCTTCTGCTGTCTTGCAGGGCCTTTTAGCCGCCCCCTCTTCTTTATGACCACCTCCCTTTTTTTCTGCTTTGGGATTTAACCCTACAGTCATGACTGCAACAGTGAAACACGATGAACATAGTACAGTTGTGTACACTTAGATGTTAGAGTGTCTTCACTGTTGCAGTCTGGGTTTCCCTTCCTCCTGTCCCCTCTTATTTTTTCTTTTGTGTGGTTCCTTCTTCACCCTTCTTTTGAGGTGTATTTGCAAAGGGTATGGGATTTTACTCATTTTGGAGCTCCTGACATCTGGGGTAAGAAAAACTGGAGAATATGGCGTTGGCTGTCAGCTTTGTACTCTTGGCGCTCTGACGTCAGGGAGCATGGCTGAACAGCCGACGCCGGACCCAGACTTTGGGATTCTGGCCGACCGAGGACTGCCTGCCGACAGGGAAGAACCCTACAGTCATGACTGCAACAGTGAAGACACTCTAACATTTACATTTATGGTAAGTGTACACAACTGTACTTTATAGATTAAAGTCTTTTTGTACTTTACAAACTTACTAACATTAATTACCAGATTTTATGACCAGTGTGTCATCTGGATGTGAAGTACAGTTTAGTTGATTGAGATCTCATGGCAGGTGATTAATGAGCAAGTAAAATAAGTGGATCTCATGGCAGGTGATTAATGAGCAAGTAAAATAAGTGGACCTGATAGTGAACTTTGCTGGGGTACTATGCAAATGCAATTAAACAATGTGTGCTGCAGCCTGTGACTGTGAGTGTTCAATTGGTTAGGTAGTTTTTGGACCATGATGCTAAACCATTGGAAAGAAAATGCAAAACAGTTTGAGTAAAAGGTTATGATCTACTGTTTCGAAGGCTTATTTTATGTCCAAGAATGAAGCACTAATCAAACTAGCATTGAACATATCATATGTCTGATTTAATTAGCATTTGTATATGTTCCTAGGTGTGTACTAGGCTAATGGCTCTGGAGCCTTTACAAGCCTAGCCCATAGGATTACCCTGGCATCATGCCACCTAACCTTAGTTCCTAGTGCTTCTGCCGAGTAGAGCCACTGGAGTGATCCCCGGGGTGAATTTTCTTTCCTATCCACTCATCAAGATTTCTCTTGGAGGGCCAAAGAGGTGCTCTGCTTGACATGTATGGGAAGTCTATTCCATAGCATGGGCAGTCTCTGGGTTATGTTCTGTTGATTGTGGTATTGAGGTTGAGGTCTCTGGAACGTGTGGTGTGGAGGGATTGGGATTTCTTTAGATGTAGCATTTCTAACAGAGCCTGGTCAGACATGGCTTTGTAAGTCAAGCGGAGATCGCCTCTGAGTAGGCGATATGAGACAAAGAATAGTTGAAGTTTTTTGACTCTGTCCATATAGGACAAGTGTTTAAGTCCTAAGATCCTCTTTGTGAGGTACTTTTGCGGCCTCTCTAGTTCTTGCAGGTGTCTAGTGAGATACATGCTAAATGGGGCATTGTACTCTGATTGACCTAATGAGGGAAGAGTAGAGGGAGACAATGACCTCTTTCTTCCTGGATGCAAAAGCCTTAGTAATGAGATGTCACATAGAAGGACTTTCTGACCACAGTGGCAACGTGGTGGTCAAAAGAGAGGTTGCTGTTAACCTGTGTTCCCAGATCTCTTATAATGCCTTCTGTGTTCAGTGGACTATGTGGTAATTCAAGGGAACCGGGTTTTTCCCAAAGGGGATGACTATGCATTTTTTGGCATTGAGCTTAAGGCCATGGTTCTGACACCAGTCGTCAGTGTTATTGAGGCCTTTCTGTAGGATAATAGCTCCCAACTTGCAATCGTATGCAAACATTATCAGCCAGAGTCCCTTCATGTTGGCCTGGACTTCAGAGAAGTAGATATCAAACAGGAGAAGACCCAGGATCGAACCCTGTGGGACTCCACTCGTGAATGGTCGGCAGTCTGACTTGGTGTCAGCTACTTTCACACTCTGGGTTCTGTCTGTGAACTAGTTTGCAACCACCTAGTGATATAGGGTTTGATGCCTAACTTAGTGTTTTTCTGATTCCTGAGTGGAGACTGGTATCAAAGGCCTTGGCCAGATCAAGGTAGGCTGTATGAACCACCTTGCCTTCATCCACAGCTCTGGTGACTGACTCAAAGAAGTCGAACTTGTTGAGCAGGCATGATGTACCCTTCATAAAACCAAAGTGTGTAGGATCCAGAAATTCGAGATTCCCTACATCCTTGTTTATTAGGTCCATGATAATGCATTCCATAGCTTTGCATTTCAGACTCGTCAGGCTAATTGGGCGATAATTCCCGGGGTCTGTAGTCCCTGTCTTCCTTTGTAGAGAGGGATGACTGTAGCAGTGCACCATTTGGTAGGGACAAAGCCTGAGGTGAGGCTGTGATTGAACAGGGCACACAGGTGAGGTGCCAGTTCACTCTGTAGTTCATGTAGAACACAGCCAGGGATCTTGTTAGGTCCCATAGAAGCTGTATTCTTGGCCTTGGACAGTGATGTTTTAACCTGTGCAGCAGTAATACTGGGTGCCTGGCAATCTACTGGTATTGTGATTGCCCCTCTCACCCCATCCCAAAGGTCCAAAGTTAGCACTAAATCTGACCGCCACTGTATTGGCAATATCTGTTGGCTCGGTATAGGAGGTACCATTGTGCAGTAGCTCAAAGCAAATCTAGGTATTGCCGTGGAGATTCTTTGGACAAATATAGAAGGCCTTGTGGTTGTCTTTACTATCTGCTGCAATTCTGTTCTCCTAGCTAGCTTTAGAGGATTTGATGAGGGATCTCAACCTTTTGTTGAGGCTGATAAGGGAGTTTTTCCAGTCTTGGGACTTCGCCTTATTCCGCATCAGTTTCCTCCTCCTGTTGTAGAGTTTGGTCACTGATGAAGGCTGTATGCCGAAACCGGTCTGATATATATACTATTAAATTTTTATTTGAAGTTTGTGTACTTGGTGGTGCTGTTTTTTTTTTTTTTTTTTTTATCTACATTATGGCAGGGGACCACCAGATTGGCTTCTTTTTTTTTTTGAGGAGAGCGTCTTGGTTCTGTTTGGTATGACGTGATCCATGCGTTTGTGTACATGTTCGTACAGTGCTTTGGTGTATGATTCGGCGGTTATGCAGCTGTTCTCCATTTGCATGGATGCCATGAAGTTAGCCACCTCTGTTTTTAGGAGCCCAAAGTTTGCTTTGGAGAAGTTTTTCATGGTGATTACTTTTGCGGGGGCAGAGAGAGGGATGTGGATTTCCAAGGTGATTAGTTTGTGGTCAGATCTAACCATCTAACTATTGGTGTAGAGCAACTGTCGCCCATGTTAGTAATGACCAGGTCAAGGATGTTGCTACCTCTAGTGGGGGTAAGCATGAGCTGGTCCAGAGCATTGGAATTGATGAATTCCAGAAAGCATTGGGCAAGTGTAAACTGCGGTGGTGGTGCTGCGGTAGCATTGTCGCCTCACAGTAAGACGCTGTCCGGTTTGATTCTCAGCTAGAGCGTCTTCTGCGTGGAGACGTGTGAATGGGTGTACCTTCGTTGAAGGTTGTGCGTCAGGGCTGGTAACTCTGCATGTAAAAATCCACTACTAATCAGTAGTGGACTGGAGTTCCGCTGTGGCGACCTCTAACCGGGAAAAGCCAAAAGACAACATTGGTGCATGAGTAGTTTTCCCAGTTAATGGGGGGGGTAGTTGAAGTCTCCCAGTATGAGAGTGTTAGGTTGGACCCTGATATTCTCCATGGTGCTTAGGAACGTGGATTGTGAGTCTTGGGACATGGTTGGGTACCTATAGTAGGCTATGACGTGAACCGCCTTTAAGTGCTGTATGTTGCTCTGAAACCATTTTCCTTGTTCAGTATGTCATATCTGGAGATGTAGTCCATATCTGGCTGTAGTTAAAATTTCTAGAATTTTTCTGAGAGGACACAGATTTGACACTGGTGTCGGGGAAAGATTTTGGGTATAGGAGTGATTAGAGCATGTTTAAAATGATATGCTGTGCATTTGTTGTTGGTAACACTTGGCAAAGCCCTTCGTCTTCATATGTAGTGTGTTAACTTCCTAGTGTTAAGTGTTTGGGGTGGATTGTATGGAAGTGGTGTTTTCTATTTGCATTAAATTTTTTGCAGGAATTCGTCTGTGATTTGTTAATTTGTGACTTTTTAATTTGTTTAAAGTAAAATGGTGGGTACTGAAGGTACTAGTTCATAATGAACTGATGGCTTTGGTATTGTTGGTGTTAGGAATGTTTGTGGATAATTGAACGTAGTTGGGTAGTGTTTTGGCAGATACTGTTCATGTGGTCTACATTAATTGTACTATTACTGGGTATTTTAGGAAAGATTTTGTCTGTTGCTATGTCTGAATTCAGAATTGCTTTTGGTTGTTTTAGGTATTTTGTGTGTATTTTCTTGTTTAGCTTTGTCCTTTTAATGCTAATATTAGCATCATGGCAGACTACTTTGCGGTAGTTCTCATGGTTAGATATATTGCTGGGATTAGGTTTCTATATTTTCTGTGCATTACTCCTGAGTTTGACTTGGTTGTTTCAGGTATTTTGCCTGCATTTTTTTTTTTAACTGTGTACCATTTTAATGTTGCTGTTAACATCTTGGCAGAGTTTAAGGTATGGTTACATATAATACTGAGATTGGGCTACATTTCATGCATTGTCCTTTAGTTTGGTTTGATGTATTAAGTTCAAGGGTGAGCCATGGGGTGGGTTTGCCTCAGAGTCCAGGCCATTTAAATGCATTTCGTGCACATGAGGTTGTTAACGATAATTACTTAAGCCTTAAAGTCAGACTTTTGTGCCGTACCATATAGTGTTAGGCAGTTTTATTGTTTGTCTCCAAATGAGAGATGTGTGACTTCTCAACATTTTTGTTGTGTAAGTTGTATTTTGTATGTGTGTCTTCCTAGCTGGGGCATACACTTTTGTGCACTGAGATGAACTGTAGTTCAAAAATAACTAACATTTCATGGTTTGATTATGTATTATGTTAAATGTTTTTTTTGCCAGAATGCCTGGTTGGCTAAAGGGATTTTTTTTTTGTTTCTCTGTTATTTGGGACTACATATTGGAAAGTTGATTTACAGTTCCAAAATTCTATCCATATTTCTGTAGCACATGTTTGATAGCTTGGTCCAGCTACTGTCTCGCGTCATCATCCCTCAGTTGGCCAGGAGTGTTTGTAGTCTTCCATGTTTCCTTTCTCTTAAGTCTTGGTGCAGTTCCTCTTGCTGGAACAGGCTACAGTGTGCAGCAAGTTGTTGATCTCTGTTTTTTTATTATATTTCTAGTATGCTTCCAAATGCTTCTGCCCACCACTCATTCTCATTTTAATACTTACATATGTCAAACAATCTCGCATTCCATTTAAAACTGTGCTTTTCACCAGTTTTTGGCAGAACCAGATGTCTTGAGTTTATTCTTAACATCATGGGCCTAACATTTTTGCACCAAGATACTAGTGCATTTCAGAATCTATCTCCTTGTCGAATACTGTCAATCCAAATTAATGTAACCCTGTCTATCTTTAAGTTTGTGTTCAGAGCACCCCTGTATTTTAGAGTGTGACAGCAAAGAAACTATTGCATCTTTCTTTCTGGCTGGTGAATACATTAAAAATATTAAGTCAGTGTGATGTCTGTAAAAGAAATATACTCCTGGTGGTTAGCAGAATGTGGTCTACAGTGCCCTTATTGCATTTGGATGACGTGAACTATAGTAATCTTCATTAGATCACTACTGCAGTATCCAAGGATCGGCCTGCCTCCAAAGCTATAAGTGCAAGCCCCCTCCCCACACACACACACACACACACACACACACACACACACACACACACACACACACACACACACACACACAGTAGCTGCCACCTTTGTCAGATTTTAAGAAATAAATGGCAGCTACAATGCCACACTTTCTTGTTGCCAAAGTGTACAATGATTCACCATCAGTCTGTTTTCCTGGCTGGGCAGATTTAAGTTCCATCACTTTTTTTTAAACCTACTATAAAAAGCAGTGAATGTTATTTCTTTGGCCTCAGTACAGTATTTCCTGTATAGAGGACATGATTTTCTTGCTGGAACATCTTTTTCCCCTGTTGCTTTTTTATAAAATGTGGTGTGTTCTCAGTTGTATTTTTTCCCTATTGCCTCCCAGAATAGGTGGGTGGTACTTCAGCCATTTTGGTACAGATGTGTGCTGTCGCTCTTTGGTTGCTTAATAACTCCTCCCCATCCTATCAAATTTTCTAGACTCTTTCTCTGGCACCAGTGTGAACTTGGTCTATAGTAAAGTGTTTCATTCCTTCCTGGTGCACAATAAAAGACATGTTAATAAGGGAACTATGGTGTTTAGTCTAGCTTCTTTACGTCATCTGGTGGTGGATGACGCTGCTGTGGACTTGAGTAGTTCCTTGGATCATTTATATACTTCTCTTAGCCCTCTGGTTTTGCTTCTTGGAAGCCACTAAGGACTGCAAGGGTGGCATGTACACATCCTCTGCAGCTGTTCATTTGTCTTTGCTGGGTTAGCGAGAACTACCCATATTAGTACTTGATAAGGGGGCATTCCTTTCTTGCACGTTGCTGAGGAATGTTTTTCATGCTGTAAGGACTATTCATCTGGCCATACCTTTTTGGATACCCCCCCCCCCCCAACACCTTCTAGTGAGGGCTGGTTAAAGGTTTATTTTCAACCTTTTAGTCTTTTACTACAGGCTGGTCTACTCTTGTGAAATAAAGGAAGTTGGTTCCCCTTTCAGGTACTGATCCTGTACCACTGGATTAGTCTTTACAGTGGAATTTTGCCTCCTCTGCTTCCTCTGTTGCTCAGGGAAATTCTGACCTTGAGGCTACTCCTTGTGTTCTTCCAGAAGACTCTTTGCCTTTTTGGATACTTTCACTAAAATGAGAGACTTCTTTTACTGGGAACAAATGGATGTTTCAGACTTGGATGAAATACTGCGGTTTACTGCAGGAAACCCTTCTGTTTTACCTGCCCAAGATGTTTTCTAGGTAGCTTGCGTGTGTCCTGATGGTACAGTCTTCTCTTCCCAGGAAACACAATAGATTACATATGGTGTGGTAGATGGCTCCGAGTTACATAAAGAATTGGTTACTTTATTTGAGTACCACTAATGTGAACCTATAGAAGTCTTGTTGAAATACAAAAAACGAGATATGGACAGATTTGAGCCAGAAATCATAACTGGACAGATCCATATCCCAAGATTTGTTGTTTTTAACACATGACGAGATATTTTATGGTTTTTGATAAGGAGGAGGAACTATGACAATAATAAAGCCTATCCAGTCCCAACAATTAAAAACAAAACATTAGCTGAGGAAAATGTTTCAGCAAAGGTTCAGGTGGTCAAAAATTCAAATAGATGTTAAAGATCTGTTTGAGATTCTCCATGATATGGGTATATGGAATGGTTTCAGGATATTTTATCAAATATTTATTTTTTAACAGAGATATTAATACTCTGCCAATTGATGGAAGGGGGGAATATTTTCATAAAAAAAGAGAAAGTTGCTGTGGGGGCAACTTGTGCCCCAGTGTTCATTAACCTCATTTGTGGCTAGCTGGGAGAAGAAATATATTTTTTATTCATCCTGTAAACATTGTTGGAATTTTTATGGGCTTGTTTTTTTTTTGGGTGATGTATGTATTTTTTGGAAAGGTACCACAGATTATTTGGAACAATGCATTATTAATGCAACTTTCTTTCCCCCTTTTGAGGTTTACACATGAGTGTTCAAGTTCTAGGTTAAATTATATGGATGTAGAAATCAATCTTGACCAGTCTGGGAAGACGTTTGCATCTAGTATTTATTGTAAGCACACTTATTCCAACTCCCTGTTACATTTTTGCAGCTACCATACATACAATCAAAGAGCATTAGTTAAGGGCAGATGATTTGACTAGCTGGTTAGACTAGCCAGACTGGTGTCCGAAGAAGACACCTTGTCAGCTGAAGTGCGTAACCTTAAATTTAATGCTGGCTAGGTGGGGCTATCCAGAAAAAATGCACTTCTAGTGAAGAGGTATTAACGGGAAGAAGGAATGGGTTTTGTATTCTTTTGTTAATTGAAAGCAGAAAATCATACTGTTTCTTCCAGCCCAAGAGCTATTATCATGACTTAGTACAGACAGGGCATAAAGAAAATTATTACAAAATTGGGACATTTAGAGAGAAATAGTCATGGTACCAGCTATTCTACGGCTAGGAAAGGTATGTTTAAAATGCAAATGTGTTTTGGAGGGTGATCGTCTTTAACTTCCTGATTTATGGTAACATCCCTTTTAAAAGGTCGTTTTTCATTGCAGTCAAGTGAGTGATCTACATTGCATGTTGCAAATGCTCTTTTCGGGAGAGAATTTATAAATATGTATTGGATATTATGAAAGAAAACCATAAACATATTAAAAAATATTCTGGACGTGTATTTTTATTTACAGTAACAGAGTGCAAAAGCAAAGTTAAGGAAAGGACCTTGGGAGGAGTTTTTGGAGATGTAAGTTATGATATCAGTTAAAATTTAAAGGCAGAAACACCACTAGGATTTAATGACCACATGTTGACAGTGAGTATTTCACCAGTATTAACAAAAATACTTAAGTATTTTTGAATAATGATTTAAACGTATTTTAAACATTAACAGTACTAAATTCTATTATTTAAATGCTATGAAGTTAAGTGGTGCTGTTTCACCTGTTTGAGCCACATGACTGTATGGTATAAAATGGCCCTGAATGGCAAATGATGTATTCTGATGATCTCATATTGTAAGGGGACAAAAGTGCTTATTCATTGGGCGACTGTTTAAAACAGAACTGCCCACAAGTTCAATGAATTCTTATGGCTGTTTGTTTCTTTGTTGTCCTGTTGATATCTGAAAGTTTCCCCTTTACTGAGGTTCTAGAGTATATAAGGTGTCCCAGTCTCACAGATTTATGTTTACTAATCCTATAGCTGACACAGCAGTGATAGTATTATCCAAATCCACTTTTTCTAAATTCATTTACAGTTGCTAATCCATTGTCTTCTGACAAACTGGGCAGAGCTTTGGATAGGTTTGGTAGGAAGATTTTATGCAACGTTTGCTGTAGATTCTAAAAAATCATGTTCGTGTATAGATTTCTCCTGGCTTGTTTCTACGATATGTAGATGTTAGCTCCGCCTTTGAGGCAAGAATTTCACCAATTATCTGTCTGCATTTCTGTTTTTGGTTTCTCAGGTGACAAAGCATACAGTAAAATGTCCATATGGCACAGCTGATGCAGTGTCAAGGAAAGCTGCTGCATGTTCTGTCCTGATGTGTTATGCCTGGTTACATTCTCAAAATTTCCTTAATTTTTGGTGGGGGGGCAGGGGGGTCAGAAATTCTTAATACCCCCTTGAAGCATCTACTGTTTGGTCTTACTTCTGTAGAGGTTCTAAAACGTTTTGATGAATGAAAAAGTTAATCCAAAGGGCTACCCAGATTTTTCATCCCTCCTTTCAGACTTATTTCAGGCAGCTTTCACCTAATGAAGTACCCTCCTTTAGACCACAGACTAGGTCTTTCCAGAAAACCTCTAAGAAACAAGTTTACAAAAAGAGTAATAAGGTAAATCCATACAAAAAGGGCTGTACCTCCCAAGTCTGCTGTCATCCCAGAAAGACAGACTGCCCTCAGTCCCTTTTTCCCTATACGGGCAATCCTGAGCACCAATCCCAAGTTCTGGGTATTCAGTTTTGTAAATGTATAACATCCGATTCTTGGGTGCTAGGAATCATTCACAATGGTATCATGGGTTGTGGGAGTCTCTGCCTTTTTTGGTTAGGGTCCTTTCACCTCACCCTGCCTGTCTGGTCTTCCTAATCTCCATCAAACGTTGACCTAGGGTGCTGTAGAATATTTTCCCCCTGCTCCAAAATGGTCAGGGCTTTGTATTCAAGAATGTTTATGGTGCCAAAGTCAGAAGGTTCCTAGAGGCCATGTCTAGACCTTTCCTTTCTGTACATTGATATCAAAGTTCCAAAATTCAAAATGCTGTCCTTTCAGTCGATGTGTTGCCTCTCGTTTCCTCCTGCTCCCCTCACAGCTTCCTTGTAACATTAGATTTAAAGGACGTTTATAGCCCAGTCTACAACAGTTTCTGACAACTCTTGTGTTTTTCTGTGGCTGGGTCATGTTTTCAATATTCTGTTTTGCCATTTGGGCTGTGCAGTGTTCCCAGGGTGTTTTACAAAGTACCTAGCTCCAGTAGTAGCCCACTGTAGTCTGTAGGGCATTCACATTTTTCTGTACTTATGCAACTGCTTGATAGTGGCACAGTCCTTCAAGGCTGGTCAAAAATCCTTTTTTGGGTAATGAGCCTTCTATGTGGCATTTCTGATAAACAGGAAAAAAAACTTTTCTTCGCACTCACAGAATACAATTTCAGGCTTGTCCTATGGATAAGATACCTCATGAAAGCTATTCTTCAGGACAATGTGCTGTCTTAAACTCATTTTCTGGAATTCTCCAAGCTGACTCTGGACTATCTCAGAGATGTCCTTCTTTATCACTGTTGCAGTATTTTTTACAGTAGGGATCCCCTGCCAAAGGTAGCGTGATGCTTGGTCAGTATACCAAAGCCATTGGGTTGTAATAGAGATGCCACATGTCACACGTATGCTCTCCATGCACTGTGTATGGCATAAAGGCGACACTCAGATGTACCATCCTCAGAACATTTTGCCAGTACGGACGCCATCTTCAGTCAGTCTGAAAGCTCATTTGTCTGCTAGTTACCAAGCTGATTTTCAGATAAGTGCCCCATTGGGTTTTTTTACTTATCTTTTATTTTATGGTTGTTGGTTTCATGTCGCCCAGAAAAGGGAAATGCTAGTATGGGAGATGGATTCCCCATAAGGATCATTGCGAGCAGTGTTTTGCTTAGGTGCTTCTCATGGCCATATGTCTTGTCCCATTTGTCAGGTGTTGGTTCCAAAAACCTTGAATGGCAGTCTCTCTCTTCTTTAGCAATCAACTTTAAAAACCGTCTTAAATTGTTGGCTAAGGGCACTGTGGAGGAATCTTCCCGGCCTGAGGGTCAGCTGTCTGCTTAGAGGAAGGCCAAGAAAGCTTGGTTGGATTCTTTGGCTGTACCTCCTCTGCTGGATATCTCTCCTGAGGTTAGTGAAAGGCTGGAGGACTGACCGGTTTCTCAGTCAGATTCCTCTGATGCGACCCTGGAGGCCTTGCAGACACCTGCTTCAGATTTTCGGGGGAGCCGCGGCTGATTTATTTCTGAAGGGCTTAGGGGTGTTCATTAAATCTTAGAGAAGAAATTCCTATTACGCTTAGTGTGTCATCAGAGGTCCAAGCCACCTAAGATCTTTAGGGCTAACGTCCCCTTGAAAAAGAAGCAGGAAAACTAAGCACCTTTCTCCTGCTCCCAAAGATCCTCAAAGTGAATGGCAAAATTTCACACAAGGTCTGTTTTAATGCCCTTCTGATTTGAAGTCTCCTCCGTGTGGGGTCTCTGTTCCTGACTCCCTTGGTCTTCTACCCCTCTTAAGAGGTCTAGGGAGCAGGTTTCATCTGATGATATCCTTGACCTATTCTTCTCAGATTTCCTCTTATTTAGATTATAGCTGTGAGGAGGAATCTCTCAGCCCTGATTCTCCTTTTGAGAAATTTCTTTTGGTGATGCAATCTCCCTTGTGGAGTTTTAAGTGGAATTGTGCTCCGGTCTCTGATGCTCAGAAGCAGTACTATGAGCTTCTTTGGATGTAGTCTCCTAAGCCCTCTGATGTCCCTCTAGTTCTTGTTGCCTTGTTGGATGCTTTTTCCATAGCTTCCCAGGCTCCTGACTCCCTGCCCTTGTTCCTAAGAATCATAGGTTTTATAAAGTGCCTGAGGATTGCAAATTTCTTTATAGGTGCCCCTCTGCTGACCCTTCTCTTATTTATTTTGCTTCAGATAAGCCGTCTAAACTTTTGGCTTCTGCATGGCTGCTTCCCTCTGACAAGCTCAGCAGAACTATGGAGAGGTTGGGTAAGAAAGTGCATACTTCTGCTACTTTGGACTTTAGATCTGTAAACTACCAGACCCACATGACCAGGTATAGTTTAGCTCTTTTCTCTCAGGCCTGTCTGGTTCTTTAAGATTTTCCTGAATCTTGGGGGAAGACTTCAGCTCTTTCTTTACTAGGGCTTTCTTCTGAAGTTGCTCGCCATTCTGTAAATGCAGCTGGTGCCTTGTCTAGAGCTCTGCTTTTGGTTCTGTGTTGAGGAGGTATTCTTTGCTTTGACTCCAGCCTTTGCCTGATGATATTAAAGGAAAAATTTGCCTTAGAACTTGCAATGAAATCAAAAACATGTTTTTTTTATATTTGTTTTCTGAGCTATTTTACTGCTAAAATTCACTTCAGGTGCTGCTTCTACAATTTTAATGTGTTTCCCACCAAATGGTGGATGATGGGGCCTGCCGTGGTAATGTGATCTTGTTTTCTTGCTTTCATTCCTTCTCCCCAGAGTACATTTCAAGCCCTCTCTTGTATGAGTCATGCTAGACACAAGGATGTGGTGGTGGTTTATCATGCCATTAAGAATGGCATGATTGTGAAGCACTGACATCTAACATACCTTTTGTAATAGAGCTGCTGCTTTGTTTCATGACTGAGCTTTATTTATGTGTCTGTTAGAGCTTGTTCTGTGCTATATATAGCTGTTAGTAACTTCCAGCAAAAGAAAGTAGGTAGGTAGGAGGCTTTTGTAAAGGGATACTTTTGTAGTTCTAAAAGACTTGATGGACCTTCCCCCTGCTGAGGTGTGAAAACTCTCACTGCAGTAAATGATCCTTGCTGCATCATGTACAGTTGATAAGTAGTAGGACTCCAAAGCAAGTCTGTTTACTACCACCCAATACCTTCAGTGGGAAGCTTTTTCTCTCTCTTGAATGATGCAGAATTAAAAGTTTCTTAATTATTTTTCATATTCACCACCCCCCCCTTTTTCTATTTTGTATTTATTTATACTTTGGTAACCAAGAAACTGAACTGTTCCCAGGACTCTTTTTAGCCACGACTTGGGCTACATTGGCAAATATAATAGCACATATTAAATACACGTAGCAATACAAAGGAAAAAATACTGACATAAAGACACTGACAAAGATTGCATGAGCAACAGCCAGTGTGTGACGTGACGGTGAATAAGGAAAACATTGAGCAACACTTACTAGAGTGTATACATTAATAATGCTTAACTCTATATATACATACATTACATCGAACAAAGTAGATGCTCACTTCAGCGAAAGTGCATTTAAACGAAAGTGCATTTTTGCTGAAGCCTAGTTGCCGGATCAGCTGACTTAAAAAAAAAAAAAAAAAAGGGGGGGGGGCTGTGCACCACACCCCCCTACTTAAATATACCAACTCTGAAATCGCACTACAACTAGGAAAAGGGAATATTCCCATTCCACGCTGTATTGTGATTTCCATACTCTGGTTTCAAAGTTTTGGTGGTTCGACTAAATGGGTTTCGAAGTACTGAAACTTCGTACAAACGAAGTACACCCATATATGTGTGTGTGTGTGTGTGTGTGTGTGTGTGTATATGTATGTATGTGTGTGTGTGTGTGTGTGTGTGTGTGTGTATATATATATATATATATATATATATATATATATATATATATGTAGTGTGTGTGTGTAAAAATGTATGTAGCATGTCGAATACTGTATGTGGGATGCAATATTGTGTTTAAATGCACATGCCTGACTGTCTGTGTGCGCATTTAAACAGTTAAGTACTTTTGATTTCCTTTTCTTACTGTTTTTAATGCAAGGACACATGGTAAACGTATGTTAAAGTAAATTCAGCTGTATATTGTGGTTGCCATCAGGGTGGTCACGGTGTTGCAGTGGTTAGCATTGTCACCTCACAGCAAGAGGTTCTCCGGTTCGATCCTTGGCTGGGGTGCCTTCTGTGCAGAGTCTGCATGTCCTTCCTGTGGTCACGTGGGCCTCCATTTGCTCCGGTTTCCTCCCACATCCCAAAGACAATGCTGTAGGTGGATTGGAGATGCTCTAAATTGGCCCTAGGTGAGAGTGCGTGCACGTGTGTGCCTTCTGTGGTAGGTTGGGTGCCGGGCTGGCAACTCAACACCGTATAACTCTACTGCCAATCATGAGCAGACAGGTGATCCACTGTGGCGACCCCTAACCGGGAAAAGCCGAAAGAAGAAGATTGTGGATGCCATCAAGAATCACATTTCCTTTGTGGACTACAAAATGCTCTTGCATTCTACCACTGTAAGGATTCATTCAGAGTCTGTGGGAATCTCGTGCCATGGATCTGTGTGTACCAGATATGCACCTCCCTCTGGACGGATGTCACAAAAAAAGCATAAAAGACCTTTTTATGAAATTATCAGTGCACCTAGATGATAGGGTTGCCCATTGTCTCTCTTTCTGCAGTTCTGTCCTGTGTGTCTGTGTGTGTCTGCGTTTGTCTGTGTGTGTGCGCATGTGGGGGGGGGGGGGTGGTCTTGAAAATGTTAAATGTGTTTTTCTGACTTTTCTTTGAATGTCCTATCTTTGGTACTGCATTTAAGTTATCTTTAAACATGTAAACTGTTATAACTAACATTTAAAGCTTTGCATTTCAGTACTATGTTGCTGCTTATGTAAATATGTCAGAAGAGATGACAACTGCCTTTTTAAACTCCTGAGTGATTGAATTGCTTGGTTTTGCTATGAAAGGAGAGTATTAAGTTCTCCTCCTGTTTGCATTAAAAGCACTGGAAAACAGTTTCACAGCTTTCTGTCGTTTTTATAGCAGCTGCTGTGTTCCTGACATTAGCAAGATTAATTGCTTATCTAAGATTGACAGCAGTACCTGAAAAGGTAAACTACAGATTGATCTGTGTCTGTGGTATGTCATGCAGGTGTCTATGGTATGTCATGCAGGTGGAGACAAATTCCTCTGCAAAGTATGTGAGAAGTTAAGCTTAAACAAAAAGTAGGTGGGCTTTCCCTTTCTTTGATTCCAAAGCAAGGAAATTAAAGTTTTAAAACATGCAGTCAGGTTTCTGGTACATACACAATACTGGAACCATATTGTAGGGAAAATAAACATAAGGATTGAGTTACAGTAGGAGAGAGGGTGGTGTTTTAAGGTTAAGCTGATGGATGCGCCTGTAGGTAACAAACCTCTTTTTGGTTGTGCTGCTGAGCTGTTTAAGTCCCTTCAGGAAATGGTTAAGGCTTCACAGGATTTGAAACACATTTGTTTCACCTGTTCCCAAGTTTCAAAGGAATTACCCTAATAAATCTGCATTTGTCTACATTTTGTCTTGTCCTCCGCCAAAGGTAAAAAGAGTGGTAGAATGGCTTCTCCTACCAAGTCTTCTCAAACTCCTTCAGCTCAGAAGCCTCCTTGTCCAGACAAGCCAGGTAGTATGTGACTTATTTTACATTTGTTTACCTGGAAGGGACACAGGTCCATTTTCAGCTGAGGCCCGGGGAGAAAAGCTCTGGACATAATAAGTAAAATCAGAACATAATACATTAAATGAGACATGATATAATCCATCAATCAGACATCAGATATCAACATGACATGGATTATTGACATTATGTTGTTGCACAATAAGATCCCTAAGATGTCACATAGTAAACAAGATGAGAAGTACTAACATTTTGCATGAAGTTTCATGTAGAAGATTATAACACAGTAAGTGTATCTTGCTATAGTGTTGTTGAAAACCGGTATAGAAATCAATGAATATTAATGGAATGCACAAACATATTCTAGCTTTTTTTACTAACAAATTTAGTGTTTTAACATTTTGCAGGTCTTTAAATATGAGCCTTGCAACTCAGCATGTTGATATAGATATGATATGTTCAATACTTTAATTTTGAAAGTGGTGGGGAAATGTTGAAACTATTCTGGAATGATGGTTAGTGGAAGGGATGAAACAGTGTAACATCAGACATTTTGTGGGAAGTAAGATTCCAATTAAGTTGTAGGGTACTATTGGGTAGAGAAGGGATTAGTAGTGCATATTGGTAAACAGTAAATATAGGCTGTACACTAAGTTTTTATCCTGGGGAGTTGCAGGAGCATAGCCAGGCATCTATATAGTGTGTTTTGAAGGGCTTTTTAAATTGTAAGGTAGAGCTAATGGAAGTCAAGTGCCTAGTTAGTGAATTCCAGGCTTCGGATATAGAATAGCTGAAGAGAGATTTCCCTGCATCATTGTTATGTTTGGTGACATCTAGATGGTTTTGTTTGCTAGATCTTGATGTTCTTGATGTAGAATAAACGATAATTAAGGTTTTGGAGTGCTGGAGTTTTAGTTGGGTGGCAATATATTTTGTGAGCTAATGTCGATTGAGCTTCTGTAGCTCTGTCCAGTTTAGTTGTTTGATAGCTACACAGTGATGGGTCTTAGAAGTGGTCCCAGTCACAAATCTAGCATTCTTGTTGTAACAAGATTCTAGTTTTTATAGTTCAGTTTTATGGAGGTTGGTTAGAATTGGGGATGCCTAGAGGAGGGTAGACAACAGATGTGTCCTGGCAATAGTGGTTTTGGTGTTTTTAGTGAGAAATTGCTTATTCCGGTAAAGGAGACCTAGTTTTTAGTGAACATTCTTGATAGTTTGGGCTATATGAATGTTGAATTTTAGGCTATTTATTTCTACTCCTAATAGTTTTTGGTGTGGGAGGTATGGGTGGTAATAATTTTGTTTTTAGACATTATGGTAAAGTTGTCACATGGGGGAGGGGATCTACAGGGACTGAAAGTTTTGTTTTATTTGGATTTAAGATAAGGTGGACATTGGTGAACCAGGATTCAGCTGATGAAGCAGTTTTGGGTTATGGAGTGAAGGTCTTCAAGTGTGCAAGCTGAACATGTGAGGGTGGTGTTGTCAAAGTATTGTACTGCGGCATTAGTTGTGGTGGATGACAGCTGGTTGGTAAATAGAGAGAAGAGTAATTTACCCAGTATGGAGCCTTGAGTGACCCCTAAGGATACTGGTACAAGTGGGGATAGTTGGTTCTGCCATTTTGCTGCTTGTTGGCATTCTGATAAGTAGCTTCTGAATCATGTGATTGAGGGGGTGGAGATGTTTAGGGCAGTTAGTGTATTAAGAAGTCTATTATGGTTGACCATATCGAAAGCTTTGGACTGATCTAGAAATATGGCTGAAACTAACTGTCCATTGTTTCTGTGGTGGTTGACTATGTTGGAGAAGGGCATTAGAGCTGTGGTGGTGTTGTGGAAGGGTCTAAAGCAGTATTGATGTTTAGTTAGTAGATTGTTTTTAAGGAGGTAGTATATTAGTTGAGTGTGAATGACTCTCTCTAGTATTTTTGATAAAGGTGACAATAGCAGTTGGTTGGTAGTTGCCGAGATCTAATGAGTTGCCACCCTTGTGCAGTGGAATGATGTGGGAGATGTTCCATATAGTAGGTACTTTACACTCTAATATCGATCTATTAATTAGAATAGAAACCGGATAGGCTATGGCCTCTGGAGCTAGCAGTAGGAATTCTGCTGGAAAATTGTCTACAGCTAGGGTGGTAGGCTTAAGCTTGTGGAGCAGTTTTAAGATGGATTTGCTTGACATTGGGTGGAAGGTAAAGTGGGATGTCCTTGCCTCTGTCTTCAGTCACATTCCTCTCTCTGTCTTCCCTGACTCTTCCTATTTTGTTAAGGATCACTGAAGATTCTTGGGTTCTAGCTATAATTTGCCAGGGGTATTGTATGGTTTAGGAATTTCTCCCCCTTTTTGGGTTATCCTCAGCTACAGCTCCACCTTTTTTCTACAGGTGTTTTGAGGCCTGTTGTCTTAAGGAACAGTTCAAGAAGTTCCAACTCCTCAAAGGAGGAAGGGGTTTTACTGCAGAATGTTTTTGGTCCTCCGGAAAGAAGGCACCTGGAGACCTATTCTGGATCTCTCTCAACAACTAAACACCTTTTTGAAGGTTTGTTTTTTTCGGATGCTGTCATTTCAAACCTTGTTTGCTCTTCTGCCTCCTCAAGCTTTCCTAGTTTCCCTAGATCTAATGGATCCCTATCTCTATATCCCCTATTCTTACCCTTTCAGGAAGTTTTTACGTCGCCTGTTGCTTTCTTGCATTTTGAGTTCTCTGCTTTGCCCTTTGGCCTGTCTACTGCCCCAAGGGTCTTCACTGAATGCCTCACTTCTGTGATTGCTTTTTGCAGATTGAAAAGAATCCAGATCTTTCTCTACATGGATGACCTTTTCAGTCAGGCCTCTTCAACAGAGATTTTGCTTCTGCTTCTTCACTTTGCTATTTGTCTAAGCCTAGGGTTTCCAATGAATTTCCAAAAATCAATCCCGACTCCTTCTCAAGGTCATGTTTTTCTAGGGTATAGGCCCTAAACTGTTCAATGCTGATGTGTCTGCCTCTTCCCAAGGCTTTAACTCTGATTGCTTTCTTTCAATCCTTTCTTTCTCTGGACTCCATCACAGCCAGTGGGTTTCTAAAGGCTCTGGGATGCATAGCTTCCACCATTCCTATGCTTCCTCTGGCTAAACATTATATGAAAAGGCTTCAGTGGTTCCTTAAGTCAGTCTGGCTTCAACATTCTCATTCTTTGGATTTTCCAGTTCTCCATTTCCCACGTTTCAAGGTGGACTTCAGTGGTGGATTCATCAGTTGTCCCTCAACCCAGAGATTCCTTTTCAACCTCCAATCCCCTCTCAGGAACTCTACAGATGCCTCCATTGTGGGATGGGGGGCCTCCTTCGTTTCCTGAAAATGAAGGGCCTTAGGATGTCCTTCAAGGATGCATCTGCAGTCATAACATATGGGTTGTCCTGCCTCAGGCAGCCCTTCGGTCGGCCGGATTCCAAAGTCTGGGTCTGGCCTCGGCTGATGTCGCACTTTCCCCGACGTCAGAGCTTCTGGGGTATAAAGGCATCAGCCGACGCCATTTTCCTCAGTCTTTCTTGCCGCGCGGTGCCCATAGCAGAAGCTGTTCGCAAGTGCCGGTCGGTCAGATCCAGAGATTTCAGCTACCGAAGACTTCTAAAAAAGCTAAGTACCCCGTTGGGGACTCTTTCTTGCCTCAGCCGATGTCAGACAAAGTAAATAATTGTTTAACTTGTGGGAAACAAATACCTCATAAGGATTTCCATTCTTACTGCCTCCCTTGCTTAGGCCCAGACCACGACGTATCAGCTTGTTTAGCCTGTGCCTCCTTCAACCGACGGACTCTTAGACGTCGGTCGGAGTTTGCAGAAGAGTTTTTTGGATCCGCTTTTGCATATAAAATGCCGTCGGAGACTCCAACTACACATTTAGCCAAAAAACGCAAGGAAAAGGACCGACACTTGCGGCCCGCGGTTTCGGCTGAAACCACGGTTAGGCCTACCGCGAGTGTCTCGGTTTCGGCTGAAACCGAGTCCTCGGTTCTTACTTCTGCCGAAATCATACCTCCGACAACCGAGGCCAGAGAGGCCCCGGCTGCGTTGGCTACAGAAATCCCTACCGAAGAAGCAAGCGCACAAGAATTGTCCGACACCATTCCTTTGGACATTTCCACTCCTGCACGTGGGGCAGCTAGACCCCCTGCTTCTATGTCTATTAAGGCCTTCTCCAGAGCTAAAGCAGCTAAAATTTCAAAAGCCTTACCTGCAAAAGCTACTTCTCAGAGACCTTCCTCAAGTTCTCAGATTCTCAGCCTTGCTGAGGACCTTATATCCATGATTAGGGGTTCCCAACCTCACCCAGACAGGGCCTCCCACCCTCCTCCTGACAAAAGGCCTAGGACTGAACCCCCCTGAACCTCTCTCCTCAGATTACTCCTCGGATGGATCTGATTTATCAGACCATCAGGAAGGGCCATATTCTCCTTATGAGGATTCAGATGCAGAAGATTCTATTCCTTCTGCCTCCCCTCCTGAAGAATTTTCCTTTGGGGAAACTTTGCATTCAATGAGGGAACACTTTCGATGGCAGGGTCAGGATTTCTCTGATTCTAGAAAAAGATTAAGAACCTTTTTACACTTACCACAGCATAGGCCTTTAGCCATACCACCTGTGCTAACTGTAGTTGATGATGCATATAATGATGTCAGTTCTGCCCCTGACTCTTCCCCCGGCCCCTGCCAAACCTGACAGATATTACAGGGTCCCGGATTCTCACTTCCATTTGTATAAAGCCCATGCTGCAGACCCAGAAACTATATCTCAGGGCCCAAAAGGTGTTGCAGCTGCCACGGCCAAAAACCCCCTACCCTCTGAAAGAGAGTCAAGAGCATTAGAGAGATGGGGAAAAAAGGTTTATACATCTGCTACTCTTTCTGCCAGGGCATTAAACTGTTAATTCCACATGATACAGTACCAGGAATATTTGTTAGATCAGCTGAATAAAAAGCTTTCTTCTACTGAACCTTTAGACCGAAAGTCCCTTCAGGATTTGGTACACAACTCTCAGCAGGTCAGTAATCATTTCTTAAAATGTGGCTATGATGCATTGAAGGCTTCATTTAGATCAGCTATGACTGGGACAGTAATTCGAAGACATGCCTGGCTAAAAGAGCAATCCTTGCCAGACCATGTCAAGGCTAAACTCCTAGATGCTCCAATGGAGAAACAAAGTTTATTTGGCTCCCCTGCACAGGAGATTCTAAAGAAAGTGGAAGAAAAAGCAAAATCTGTGCAAACAGTAAAGGATTTTCTGCAGGTTCAACCTCCGAGGTTCAGTAGAAACTGGCCTTCAAAGAATTGGTCCTTTCCAGACACCTCCAGAACACAGAGGGGCAGGAATAGACGCCCAAGAGGCAGAGGTCAATCAAAGGGTGCCTACAGGGGTCGTCAGTGGCAGCCTGCCAACCAGAGGAGTTCTGCCACAGCTGCAACTACAACCACTTCCACAGGACAGACACAATGACTTGACTCTGATTCCGCCTACCAGGGAACAACTGGAAGCACCCTTGGGCGGAAAGCTGTCTTTATTCTTGAAAAACTGGTATTGCATTACAAAAGGCAAATGGACATTGCAAACCTTAGACAAAGGATACAGGTTTCACTTCCACACTTTTCCAAGAAGGAGCGGAATGCCAAACCTTCCACCAAACCAGAAGCCAGAGGCTTTAAGACAAATCCACAATTTACTAAAGATGAAAGCTATAGAAAGGGTACCATCTATGGAACAAGGCCAAGGATTTTATTCCAGACTATTCCTTGTACCAAGAAAAGAAAACCAATGGAGGCCTATTCTCGACTTGTCCGCACTAAACGCATATCTCATTGTGCCAAAATTCAAGATGCTGACCCTACAGTCTTGGCTGGTGACTCTAGATCTCAAGGAGGCATACCTGCACGTCCCTATACGACCAGATTGCAGAAGACACCTCAGATTTCTTGCAGGATCAGAGCATTATCAATTCTCAGCATTGCCCTTTGGCTTATCTACTGCGCCCAGAGTATTCACGAAATGCCTGGCATCAGTAATTGCACATTGCAGGCTTCAGGGAATTCAAATCTATCCATACCTGGATGACTGCCTAATACAAGCGGACAACAAGACAAAACTAATAAAGGATTTGGCCTATGTCATGCACCTGTTACAGGCCTTGGGATACACAGTCAACATCCAGAAGTCAAGACTAGTGCCATCCCAAAGGATAACATTTTTGGGTGCGGATCTGGACACAATGACTCAGATGGCTTTTCTCACAGAAGAAAAACAAAAGCAACTTCCAGTCTACTTCATGGCTTTGACAAGACAAACTCAGCTCACTGCAAGGAAAGTCCTGCAGGCCCTGGGTTACATGGCATCCTGCATAATCTTGATCCCACATGCCAGGCTACATATGAGAAAATGACAATGGTACCTAAGGAATGTATGGTCTCAACACAGGCACAGTCTAGAAACCATGATACCAATCATTCCATGCCTGAAAAAGGAATTCCTGTGGTGGGCTCAGGCCTGCCAGTCCAACAGAGGGTTGCCTTTCAACAAACCACAACCAAGGCAGACCATCACCACGGACGCCTCAGACCTAGGATGGGGAGCACACATGGAGGGTAAGTGTATCCAAGGCCTATGGTCTCAGGACCAGCTGAACTTGCACATAAACCTAAAGGAGATGCTGGCGGTGAAACATGCAATCGAGGCATTCAAATCATTCCTCCAGCAAGGACATCTGCTGATAAGGACAGACAACACCACAGTCATGTGGTACATAAACAAACAGGGAGGCACGCATTCCTACCCTCTATGCCGGATGGCAATGGATCTGTGGAACCTAGGCCTGAATCTCAACATCCAGCTGCAGGCCAAATTCGTACCAGGAAAAGAGAATTCACTAGCAGACAGCCTAAGCAGAACTACCACGGATGCTCACGAATGGATGCTGCATCCAGACATCTTCAAAATCATAACAAGCAAATGGGGACTGCCAGAGATAGACCTGTTCGCCTCCTCACTCAACCACCAACTGAAGAAATTCTGCTCAAGAGTATACCACCCACAAGCCTGGAGTGTGGACTCTCTCTTTCAGCTGGAACGCCCTGACAGTGTGTGCTTTTCCACCTCTCCCATTGATGTACAAAGTTCTACTGAAGATCAGGGAGGAACAGCCAAAGGTGATACTGATAGCTCCAGACTGGCCAAGGCAGCACTGGTACCCGCTACTGAGAAGCATGTCTCGGGCGA
This sequence comes from Protopterus annectens, assembly GCF_019279795.1. Taxonomy (NCBI): domain Eukaryota; kingdom Metazoa; phylum Chordata; order Ceratodontiformes; family Protopteridae; genus Protopterus; species Protopterus annectens. Next base: position 587,651,789 of record NC_056746.1, read on the forward strand.
ACTCATGGCCTCTACCCCTATGGCCTCTTCTTCTAACGCAGAACAACTTCAAGACCCGGCATCCACACTTGAAAACACTGCAGCTAACTGCCTGGAAAATTGCTTAAAACAAAACAAAACTGTTTTATCTCAGAGGGTCAAGGACATTATCCTGGAGGCTCGCAGACCCTCCACAAGGAAGACATACTCGGCTAAATGGAAGAGATTCCTCATTTGGAGCGCATCAAAGGGTACAAATATCACACTGGCAAACCTAGCACACATCCTAGAATATTTAGCAGAACTGTTCCACAATGACCTGTCCTATTCTTCCATTAAGATTCATGCTTCAGCAATTTCAGCAGAGTACAACATGGATCCACCTATCTTCTCTCACCCTCTCCTCAGACAATTTTTAAGAGGGATCAAAAATGTAAAACCTCCAAGGAGACCCCCTCTGCCTACTTGGGATCTCAATTTTGTGCTGGAAAAATTAACATTACCCCCTTTTGAACTAGCAGCATCAGCAGACTTACAGTTCTTATCTTGGAAAACTGCTTTCCTTCTGGCAATCACTAAAGCAAGAAGAGTATCCGAGTTACAGGCACTAATGGCAGTGCAGCCTTTCCTTATTTTTCACCAGGATAGAGTGTCTCTGAGAACCAATCCTACTTTCATGCCAAAGGTGGTATCCAGGGTATCCTTGAACCAAGCTATTCATTTGCCTACGTTCTTCCCTAACCCACAGAACAGGGGGGGAAAACTATTGCACACCTTGGATGTACACAGACAACTACGCTACTATCTGGACAGAACTAAAACCAGCAGAAAAACTGACCAACTTTTTGTAGCATATGCAACTGGAGTGCAAGGAAAAGCAATTTCCAAACAGACAATTTCAAAATGGATAGGAAATTGCATTCGATGTCCTTCATGGATGCATCTGCAGTCATAACAACTGGGTTGTCCTGTCGCCAGGCAGCCCTTCAGTCGGCCGGATTCCAAAGTCCGGGTCCGGCTTCGGCTGATGTCGCACTTCACCCGACGTCATCTCTGTTGGTCTTCGGGTATAAAGGCATCAGCCGACGCCATTTTCCTCAGTCTTTCTTGCCGCGTGGCGCCCGAAGCAGAAGCTGTTCGCAAGTGCCGGTCGGTCGGATCCAGAGATTACTTCTACCGAATACTACTTCGAAGACTTCTAAAGCTAAGTACCCGTTGGGGAACCTTTCTTGCCTCAGCCGATGTCAGAAAAAGTTAATAATTGTTTAACCTGTGGGAAACAAATACCTCATAAAGATTTCCACTCTCATTGTCTGCCTTGTTTAGGCCCAGCCCACGTCGTAGCAGCCTGTTTGGCCTGTGCTTCTTTCAACCGACGAACGCTTAGGCCGGTCGGAGTTTGCAGAACAGTTTTTCGGTTCTGATTTTGCGACATTATGCCGCCGGATCCTCCGACTTCCCAATCTGCCAAAACGCAAAGATAAAGACCGACACTCGCGGTCCGTGGTTTCGCTGAAACCATGGTTAAGCAAGTCATGAGTGTCTCGGTTTCGCGAAACCGAGAAAACTGCTCAAAGTACAGCTGAATCTATCTCTACAACTGAGGCCCCTGCTACCACTCTTGAATCGGCCTCAGAAATTTTATCCACTACGGTGGTTGCCACTGATTTATCAGACACCATTCCCTTGGATGTCTCTACCCCAGCACGTGGTGCAGCTAGGCCTCCAGCAGCCATGTCCATTAAGGCCTTCGCCAGGGCTAAAGCAGCCAAGACTACTAAAACAGTGCCTGTTAAACCCCCCACTACCAGGCCCTCTTCTAGTTCTCAAATGCTTACTTTGGCAGAAGATTTAATTTCATTAATTAGAGGATCTCAATCTCACCCAGACAGGGCCTCTCAACCCCCAGAGAAGAGACCTAGGGCAGAGCCCCCTGAGCCAGTGTCCTCTGATTCTGCTGATGAATCAGACATAACTGACCAGCCAGAGGCTCCTTTCTCCAATTTTGAAGATTCTGATGCTGAAGAATCCATTCCAGCTGCTTCCCCTCCAGAAGAATTCTCCTTTGGGGAAACCTTACATGCCATGCGAGAGCAGTTCCAATGGCAGCAACAGGATTTTTCAGACTCCAGAAAAAGACTTAGGACCTTTCTGCACCTTCCACAGCACAGGCCCTTAGCTATACCTCCTGTTCTCTCTGTGGTGGATGATGCTTTCAATGATGTCTGCTCCGCTCCAGATTCTTTACCCCAGCCCCAGCCAAACCAGACAGATTATACAGGGTGCGAGATACAGATCACGACCTTTACAAGGCCCCATTTGCAGACCCAAACTATATCCCAGGGTCCCAAGGCAGTAGCCGACCATAGCTAAAACCCTATTCCTTCTGAAAGGGAAGCAAGGTCATTAGACAGATGGGGTAAAAGGTCTACACTTCAGCTACTCTCTCAGCTAGAGCTTTAAACTGTCAGTTTCACATGATACAATACCAAGAGTTTATGCTTGATCAATTAACTAAAAAGCTAACCACTGATGAATCTCTTGATAAGAAATATGTATTAGAAATGGTAAATAACATACAACAGGTTAGTAACCATTCCTTAAAATGTGGCTATGATGCACTGGAGGCTTCATTTAGATCAGCCATGACTGGCACAGTGATAAGAAGGCATGCATGGCTAAAGGAGCAAGCTTTACCGGATCATGTTAAAGCTAAGTTGCTAGATGCTCCTATGGATAAGACAAGTTTGTTTGGTACACCAGCCCAGCAGGTTATGAAGAAAATGGAAGAAAAGGCAAAATCTGTCCAAACGGTTAAAGATTTCTTGCAGGTTCAACCCCAAGGTTTAGCAGGAACTGGCCTGCCAAAATTGGTCCTTTCCTGACTCCACAAGATCTCAAAGGGGCAGGAATAGACGTTCCAGAGGCAGAAACCAATCCAGAGGAGGTGCCTACAGAGGACGACAGTGGCAAGGTAACAACAGAGGCACAGACTCAACCACTGCCACTACATCAACACAACCACAGTGACTTAACCCTAAATCCGCCTACCAGGGAACAAATAGCAGCTCCTTTAGGCGGAAAGTTAACATTATTTTCAAAGAACTGGCACTACATAACAAAAGACAAGTGGATTTTACAAACCATAGATCAAGGCTACGGTTCCACTTCCACACTTTACCAGTCAAAGAGGAATGCCAAATCTACCTCCAAATCAAAAAACAGAGGCTCTACAACAGATAATGGAGTTAGCAAACATGAGAGCTGTGGAAAGAGTGCCAACAGCAGAGCAAGGAAAGGGGTTCTACTCCAGACTATTCCTAGTTCCAAGAAAGGAAAAAAGTTGGAGACCAATTCTCGACCTGTCCACCTTAAATACATACATCATTGTCCCAAAATTCAAAATGCTGACCCTACAGCAACTTCTTCCCATGCTGGGCAAGGAGTGTTGGCTGGTAACTCTAGATCTCAAGGAGGCATACCTGCACGTCCCCATTCGACCAATCTGCAGAAGATACCTCAGATTTCTTGCAGGATCAGAGCACTATCAATTCTCAGCATTGCCCTTTGGCTTATCTACTGCGCCCAGAGTATTCACAAAATGCCTGGCATCAGTAATCGCCCATTGCAGACTACAGGGAATTCAAATTTACCCATACCTGGACGACTGCCTACTACAAGGGGACAACAAAAGCAAGCTGACAACAGATTTACAAAGGGTCATTTACTTGCTACAAGCACTGGGATACACAGTCAATTTACAAAAGTCAAGGCTGATACCATCCCAAACAAGGACCTTCTTGGGCGTGAAATTGGACACAGTAAAACAAATGGCATTCCTAACTACAGAAAAACAAAAAGAACTCCCTCTTTACTTCTTGGCACTAACAAAACTGAACAAGTTAACAGCAAGAAAAGTACTGCAGGCCTTGGGCTTCATGGCATCATGCATAATCTTGGTCCCATTTGCCAGACTACATATGAGAAAACTACAGTGGTACCTAAAGAATTTATGGTCCCAACACAGACACAGCCTGGAAACAGAAATCCCACTAATTCCATGCTTAAAACAGGAGTTCCTATGGTGGGCTCAGGCATGCCAGTCAAACCCAGGCCTACCCTTTCGCAGATGTCAAGCAAGCCAGACCATCACAACAGACGCTTCAGACCTAGGATGATGGGCCCACATGCTGGACAAATGCGTGCAAGGACTCTGGACACAGGATCAACTTCACCTGCACATCAACCTAAAAGAAATGCTGGCAGTAAAACTGGCAATCCAAAAGTTCAAACCTTTTCTCAAAGAGGGCCAGTTGATGATAAGGACAGACAACACCACAGTCATGTGGTACATCAACAAACAGGGAGGCACTCATTCATACCCCTATGCAGAATGACTTTGGAGCTGTGGACCCTGGCACTCAGCTACAACATCCAGTTACAGGCAATATTTGTACCGGAAAGAAAATACTCTGGCAGACATACTAAGCAGAACCACTTCGGATGCCCACGAATGGAAGCTGCACCGGACATCTTCAAGACCATCTCAAAGAAATGGGGAATGGCTGAGATAGAGCTATTTGCATCTCCTCAGAATCACGAACTCAAAAAATTCTGCACAAGGACATTCCACCCACTAGGATGGAAAGTGGATTCGCTCTCCTTCAGCTGGAAAGGCCTAACAGCATATGCATTCCCACCTCTTCCCTTGATACACAAAGTACTACTAAAAATCAAGGAAGAACGTCCAAGGATAATCCTGATAGCTCCAAACTGGCCAAGACAACACTGGTACCCACTACTGAGGAGCATGTCTCGAACAATATGTGGCCAATTCCCTGATGCCTTTGATGTTAACTCAGAACAACTACAGCATCATGCATCCAAACCTAAAAACGTTGCAACTGACTGCATGGAACATCACATAGCAGCAGCTAACCCAGAACTTTCCCAAAGAGTTAAAGACATTATTCTTGAAGCACGCAGACCTTCAACAAGAAGGAACTATGCTGGAAAATGGAAAAGGTTTGTCATTTGGAGTACTGAAAGAGGAAAAGATGTGTCAAACATAGATATGCCTAACATTCTGGAGTACCTGGCCGAACTTCTTCATTCAGGCCTGTCCTACTCCTCCATCAAGATACATGCATCAGCTATTTCAGCAGAATACAGCTTTGATCCACCTGTTTTCTCGCACCCTTTGCTCAGGCAGTTCCTCAGAGGAATTAAGAATGTAAAACCTCCAAGGAAACCACCATTACCAGCTTGGGACTTAAACTTTGTGCTAGAAAAGTTGACACTATCACCCTTTGAACCAGCAGCAACAGCAGACCTACAACACCTGTCATGGAAAACTGCTTTCCTACTGGCAATTACTTCAGCAAGGAGGGTTTCAGAACTACAGGCCTTAATGGCGGTGCAACCCTTCCTAATCTTCCACCAAGATAGAGTGTCCATGAGGACTAATCCTACATTTATGCCTAAGGTGGTATCCAGAGTGTCTTTAAACCAGGCAATCCACCTACCTACCTTCTTTCCCAACCCACAAAACAGAGGGGAAAGAATACTGCATACCTTGGATGTACATAGACAGCTACGCTACTACTTGGACAGAACAAAAATAGCAGAAAGACTGACCAACTTTTGTAGCCTATGCAACAGGAAGGGAAGGAAAAGCTATTTCCAAACAGACAATCTCCAAATGGATAGGAAATTGCATACGATTCTGTTACTCCTTCCATGGAAAACCAATTCCACAGAACATAAGACCTCATTCTACAAGGGCAACAGCCACTACCACAGCCTTCTTACGAGGAGTGGCAACCAAAGACATTACTGAGGCGGCTACTTGGACCTCCGTGCATACATTTGCCAAGCATTATCATTTGCCTCTATATTCCAGATCCCGAGCAGGGTTTGCCACTGCTGTACTGCAAGGGATCCTAAACACACCATAATTTACTTTTATCCTCCTCCCTAGTTGGCTATGGTATTCTACCCAGTTGTTATGACTGCAGATGCATCCATGAAGGACATAGTACAGTTTTGTACCTACCATAAATGTAGATGTCCGAACTGGATAGCATCTGCAGTCAGGATTACCCTCCTCCTTCCCTCTGTGGTACTCCTAGGGTGTTTACCCTCCTAATAGCTAGCTGGTGGGGAGTCTTTATGGTGTATTTGTTTGTATATATGTACATACATGCTTATGTTTGTGTTTACCTCTATCTTTTGGAAACATTGGCATCTATCCAAAATTTTAGCCTCCAAGAGGGCTACTGGCATCTGGGGCAAGAAACACTGAGGAAAATGGCGTCGGCTGGTGCCTTTATACCCCAAGACCAACAGAGATGACGTCGGGTGAAGTGCGACATCAGCGAGCCGGACCGGACTTTGGAATCCGGCCGACTGAAGGGCTGCCTGGCGACAGGACAACCCAGTTGTTATGACTGCAGATGCCATCCAGTTCGGACATCTACATTTATGGTAGGTACAAAACTGTACTTTTTTGCTACTCTTTTCATGGAAAGACAGCTCCTGAAAATATCAGGCCTCACTCCACAAGAGCCACAGCCACCACTACAGCTTTCCTACGAGGGGTGGCTACCAAGGACATTTTAGAAGCTGCTACTTGGAGCTCCGTGCATACATTTGCCAAGCATTACAATCTACCTTTATATTCCAGATCCCGAGCAGGTTTTGCAACTGCAGTTTTATAGGGGATCTTAACTACACCATCCTTATCTTAGTACCTCCTCCCCCAGTTTGGCTATGGTATTCTACCCATATGTTATGACTGCAGATGCATCCTTGAAGGACATAGTACAGTTTTGTACCTACCATAAATGTAGATGTCCGATAGGTATGCATCTGCAGTCAGAATTACCCACCCTCCTTCCCCTCTGTGGTACTCCTAGGGTGCTTACCCCTTCTTCAGCTAGCTGGGGGAATCTATTATGGTGTATTTGTTTGTAGGTATATATGTATATATATATATATTTTGTTTGCTACTGTTTGGAATTTTCAACATTTATCCATATTTAGCCTTCCTAGAGGGCACCTGGCATCTGGGGCAAGAAACATTGAGGAAAATGGCGTCGGCTGATGCCTTTATACCCCAGAAGCTCTGACGTCGGGGAAAGTGCGACATCAGCCGAGGCCAGACCCAGACTTTGGAATCCGGCCGACCGAAGGGCTGCCTGAGGCAGGACAAACCCATATGTTATGACTGCAGATGCATACCTATCGGACATCTACATTTATGGTAGGTACAAAACTACTTTCCTTTGACAAAGGAAGGACCACATCAATACCAAAGAGATGAGATCCCTTCTCCTGGCTAGTCAGGATTTTCATTTTCTTTTCCTTCCAGTGCCCCTAAAAGTCTTTACTGACAAGTACCACAGTGATGTGGTATATCAACAAGCAGGGTGGAATGAGATCTTATTTCCTGTGCAGTCTAGCTCTTCAGGTTTAGGATCTAGATCTCCAGTATCAGGTGAACCTTCTGGCAGCTTACCTTCCCTCAGATTAGAACATTGTGGCAGATTATCTGAGCATGTCCATAGCACATTCTCATGAGTGGATGCTTCACAGAGATGTTTTTGGACATTGTCCACCAGTGGGGTTCTCAAGTAGATCGTTTTGCCTCCCCTCTGAACAGACAACTTCTCTATTGCACCAGAGTCCCATGTCGTGTGGCTTGAAAGGTGGATGCCTTCTCTTTTTCTTGGAAGGGGATGTTTCTTTATTCCTTCCCTTCCTCTCCTACCAAGGGTACTGTTCAAGATGGAACAGGATGCTCCCAACATCTTGTTGGTGACTCCCTTTTGCCCTGGACAGCATTGGTTCCCTCTCTTTCTGCATTTAGCCAAGTGCAGTCACCGCAAGTTACCTACAGGGTGGACCTATTCTCACAGGACAAGGGGTCTCTCATCCATCCCCACCCTTCCACTGATAGGGTGATAGGGTTTTGATCTTTTTTAAACACATACTTCTTTCCTGAAGACGTGCTTCGGGTCCTGCAGGAAGGCAGGAAACCCACAGCCAGAAAATCTTATTTATCCAAATGGAAGAGATTGTTTGGTGTCTTTCTTATAATCTGGATCTGAATACTATGGAAGTTCCTTTGATGCTCTCTTGTTTGCATGACTTGCTCGATGCTGGGTTGACGTATTCTTCTGTTAAAGCACATCTGTTGGCTATTTCTGCTTGTGTGCCTTTAACTCCCCCCTTTCACTTCTAGATTGAAGGTCAACAATTTGTTAAAGGCGTCCTCATTAGGCCTCCCAGGAAGCCTATTCCTCCTTCCTGGGACCTTAATTTTGTTTTGGAAAAATTGACTTTGGCTCCTTTTGACCCTACAACTTCAGCTTCCTTACAGTATTGTTCTTGGTAGACTGTTCTTCTTTTGGCCCTTAGCCAGATGGGTGTCTGAGCTGCAAGCCCTTATGGCTGTTCCTCCTTTTTTGTTCTGTCATAAGGGCAAGTTGTTATTTGTACTAATCCTTCTTTTATGCCCAAGGTGGTTACTGAATTATCTCTTAATCAGTGTAGTCATTTGGCCATTTATTTCCCTTCTTCACAATCTGCTTGTGAGAAGGTTCTGCACACTTTGGATTTGCATAGACTTTGATATTATTTGGATAAAACTAAAGACATTCATAAATTTGATCAGTTTTTGTTTCCTTTCATCCCAGGTCTTTAAGCTTGGCTGTTTCCAAGCAAACTATTTCTTCCTGGATATCTAAAGCCATTTTCTTTTGTTATTCCTTTCTTGGGAAAAGCCTTCCTTTGCTTTAAGGCTCATTCTACCAGGGCTGTGGCCTCTTCTGGTGTATTTTTCAAAGGTTTGGATGCCAATTCTATTCTTGAGGCAGTAACCTGGACTTCTGTACATACTTTTACCAAGCACTATATAAGATGGATGTTGTTTCTAGGACTAGAGCAGGTTTTGTCAGATCTATCCTGCATGGCTTTCTTGAGGGCTGTGCTGGTCCTACCTTCTCCCAACATTCTGCCTGAACTTTTACACACTCCCTATTGTAAGGGAATGCTTCAGCAGTGATACGGAAGGGCATTATACAGTTGTGTAAAATCTTACCATAACAGTAGATGTCCTTCTGTTCAATGTTGCAGTATTCACTCCCTCCCTGTTCCTTTTCCCCTTCTGGATGTACTTGTTACCTCATTGTCTCGTTCTTCCTGGAGATTTTCATTTCTGAGGATTGTACGTCTGTATATCAACTTTATGCCTTAAGCCATGTGCGGGGAACATACATGTGACATACGGCATCCGTATTGGTATACTGGCCAGACGTTGGGCTACTCTTGGCAAGGGATCGCTATCGTAATGAATACGGCAGCAGTAAAGAGAAGGACATTTACTGTTTATTTATCTATTTACATTTGTTAACTGGGTAGAATCCAACTGGGCCAGTAGTCAAGTTTTCAGTGGAGACCTGGGGAGAAAAGCTCCAGACAAATTAACAATTACAACAAATAAATGCAAAAACAAATTAATGCAATAGTTAACTACTGTACTGTTGTACTGTGCTTTATTAATAATTCACAGAACAGCAGTGCAATAATCAAGGATGGTGTACAAAGACAGATATTTCTATGAACATAAATCACAAATTTAGTTGTGCACACAAGTTTATTTAATATTTTGATCAGAACCTTACTAGCAAAAAGGTGAAGACAGCTGTAATACTTTGAGGTGAGGTGAAGGAGATTACAGAGTTGAGAAAACAATGGGAAGGTGTTATCCTGATGAAATACAGGGGCAGAGCCAATTGCTGGTGAGATATTCTTTTAGGCTTTTTTGAAAGAAGAGATGTTAGTGTTTTTTTGGATGTGCTGAGGTAGTGTGTGCCAGACTTTGCCTATTTTATTGGCATAGAGGGAGTCACCATTATACTTGTGCAACTGGGTAACTTTTAGCAGTAATTTGTCAGAGGATCTAAGGGACTTGCAGTTAATGTAGGGATGGACCAGGTTTGAGAGGGCATGGCAGTTATTGGGGTTGTATAAGACTTTGCAGGTAAGAGTAAGTTGGTTTGGCGTTAACAGGTTGGGAAGTTTCAGCCAGTTGAGGTGCTGGAGAGAAGAGCAATGATGTGTTTTGTGGGGGTGGTTAGCTGCAAACCTAGCTATTTTGTTGTAGGAGGATTCTAGGTTATTTAGGTCTGTCTTGCCTAGGTTGTTGAAAATATGTGAACAATAGAGGGCGGTGGATAGTAAGTGGGTTCTAGCAGTTGCTAGTCTGGCTTGGTGAGTGAGGTAGGGTTTGGCCCTGTAGAGGGTACCTAGTTTGGCATGGATTTTTTTTGATTGTTAAGAAGATGTGTGTATCAAATTTTAGTCTGTTACCTATAGTAACTCCTAGGAGTTTGGTCTGATTAGTTGGGTCAATTTTTTTCCATTGGAGAAGCACATAGAGAGGGGTAGAGGGTTGAGCTTGGATGATTTGTTTGTGAAAACTATTAACTTAGTCTTATGTCTTATTTGGGTTTAGGATGAGTTGATACTTGGAGAGGTATGTTTCTATGTCCAGGAAGGATTTCTGCATTTTTTTGTTGAAGTTCTTGGGAGGTGGGGCTGAGCAGGTAAGTGAGGAGTTGTTTGCGTGTTGGATGATATTTGCATGTTGGGTGGGCGGAGTTTAGGTTATTGGTGAATATGATAAAAAAAAAGAGGGGCCGAAGTATGGATCCCTGGGGTACTCTAGTATATACAGGACGTAGAGAGCAGAGATTGTTTTCCCCTTTAGTAGCCTGTTGATAGCTTGACAGGTAGCTGTGGAACCAGTTTAGGGATGATGAGTTGAGATTGTAGTTTGCGAGTTTGTTGAGTAGCAATTCAAGTACAGTGTCAAATGCTTTTGACATATCATATAAAAATTGCAGAGACCAATTGACCTTCATTTTTGAGGTTTTGAATAGTATTTGTGTAGGTATTTAGGCAGTGTTCGTACTGTGTTTGGGCCTGAAGCCGTGCTGTAAGGGGGATTGTAAGTTGTTTGTGGTGTGGTGATTTACAAGCTGTTGGTGGATACATTTTTTTAGGATTTTAGTTATGGGAGAAAGGATGGCAATTGATCGATAATTTGAGATTTCTCTAGAGAGGCCGCCTGTTTGAAGGGGAATGATGTAAGAAGTTTTCCGGAGGTGGGGGACAATAGTGTTCAGAGAGAGAGATTGATTAATATGGATATGGGATAGGCTGTGGATGGGACTGCTATTTTCAGGAATTCATTGGGCAGTTGGTCTGTGACAAGAGAGCATGGTTTTACTTTACTTAGGAGTTTTTTATGTATGTAGTCTGGATGGGTTTGAGGGTGAAAGAGTTTTTGATTTCTGTGGTGGGGGTACATTTACTGGGTGGAATGTTTTGTTGTCTGGGAAGGAGATGATAGAGTTAATAAGGTGGGAGTTGAACTGTGATGCTGTGGGCTCAGAGGCATTGCTAATGGAGGGAGCAGGGGTGGTGGTTTTACCATGGTTAAGGAAGTAGTTGATGTTTTGCCAGAACTTTTGTGGGTTGTTCATGTATTTTTGTTGGGAGAATTGAAAGTAAAGTTTATCACTGGAGATGTTTTTCTTAGCCTGATTTCTTAATTGCTGAAATATGGTGAAACCATTTTTGTTTTTGGTGGTATGATAACGGGACCAGGCTTTGTTCCTTTGTTTGATTAGAAACTTAGTGTAGTTAGATAGCCATGGTAGTTGTGTGGCTTTGGTGCGAATTTTCCTGGTGGGGGCAAGATTATTTAGATTTCAAGGAATTTATTGAAGTATTCTACTGCAAGGTGTAGTTGTAGGTGTTTTAATGGGGACCAGTCACAATGTTGAAGTAGTAGATTGAATGTATCGGGGGAGAAACTTATGGTTAAGATTTTACACATTTATGATTACAATTTTACACAGCAGTACTTTTTGGGGGGCATATAGCCTCTACTATTACCATAATTCCTCTGGCAAACTTTGTTTGGGGAAAATTCAGTGGTTTGTCCAAACTCTCCTGACGTAACACTGACCTCTCCTGTCCTTTCCTATTCCTTTTTTGTGGTTTGTAAAAGGGGAGCTTTGTTGGTGGGGTGCATCACTTGGCACTCATCCCGGGACTTTTTGCCCAACAGCCTGCTACTCAGTCAATGACAAAGGATGCCTCAGACTTTGCCTGAGGGGGTTGGCTGTATCCTATACAATAGAGGTTCAAGGCATTTGAAAGAGATGGGACTGGTGTGAATGAATAAATATCAAGGAAATGATGGCCCTTTTGCATACTGTCCAATCTCTAAATCGTCTCTGGGTTCCAGGTCCTTTGCTAGTCATCGCTAACAATTCAACAAAGATGTGGTGCATAAACGGAGGGTTCAGACCCTACCCACTCTACAGTTCAGCTGTGTTAGTCTGAGAACTAGCAATTCAGCACAGTATCTCTCTCCAGGTAACTTGCTTTCCATCCGAGCAGAATTTTGTGGCAGACCAGCTGAGGAGATCAAGGATATACCTTACAAATAGATGCTGAACCTATGTTCTTCTGGGAATTAGCCCTTCTTTGGAGAGTTCCACAAATAGATCTGTTTGCCTCCTGCCAAAACAGTCAGCTGAAAACTTTTTGTTCCAGGACTCTGTGCATTCAGGCCTGGAAGACTGAATTTTTGTTCCCTGGACAGGAATGTTATTCCGTGCCCCCCCCCCCTTTTGGTCCAGGTAGCTGTGGTTCTCCTGACATTGGCTAGGACAGCAATTGTCACAAGCTTCTTCACAGGATGGACTCGGTCACATGGGGCAGGGATTCTTTGATGCACCCAAACCCTCAACTTCATCAGTTGATTGACTGGATGATAGAATTTTGATTCTTTGTAGGCACACTTTATTTTCCTGAGTATGTGCAGCATGTATTATGGGAGTCTAAGAAACTTGCTACTAGAAAATTTGTTTTCCAGTTGGTGCCACTCTAAGAACTAGGAAACATTATAAGCCCAGATGCCTCAGGTTCTTCAATATTTGTCTGAATTATCTGCTGGCCTTTTCTAGTCTTCCATTAATCTTTACTTGTCTGCCTTTGGATCTCCCTACCCTTTTACATTACTGTCTGTGTAAAGAAATTTTGAAAGGGGTTTGCTTATGGATCCACCTCTTAAGTCGGTGCCAGTGTCAGAGTTGTTAGGCATGATGTCAGAGTTTTTGACTGTGGCCATCTCAATACAGATGGGCACCAGTAGGTGTTATTGCTGTGGTACACCTTCCTTCTGAAGTCATAACTAACTTTGATGTGGAAAGGTCTTCTGTTGAGCCAGAAGTCTTGCAAACTAGATACATGGGACCAAAGACCCACAATGTTTTGCAGCTCTTCAGGTCTGTTTCAACTAAGAAACAGTAGCCTCCCCTTCCTCCACTTCAGATCCCTCATCCTAAAGATTCCTAGGAAAGCTACGTGCAAGGGCAAACGCACAGAATCTCTTACCAAATCTCCATTGGCTAACGTTGAGAATACAGATTCCAGTTTGTTTCTTTTGATGACACTGAATGTGGGCAAATCTTGACTGCAGCACGTCAGAGTGGAGTGAATTGACACAACAGACTTGCCTGGGTTTTTTCTGATTTGATGAATATTTTGATCAATGTGACAGGTATCAGTCAGTAAACTGGCATGCACTGCCCAACATTTATATGACACAAATGCTAACTTCTTTGTGCGAATAGTTCACCATTCTACTAGGGGGTCCATGTACCTTGTAGTAATCCTCACAAATATGGCCACTTCTTGTACTTCCACATTTGTGATCTGATTTAATGAGTGCAGATGATATATCAGTGACCTTTTCTTTAAAATGATACTATACTGCAAATAGCTTTGTGTTTAGGGATTATTCTAAAGTAACCTTTCTTCATTTACTTGAACTAGAACAGGCTTAAGCAAACATTTAAAGAGAGAGAGAAAATAAAACCGGTGAAGAAAAATCCAGTTTAATAGTTGTAGAACTTCAGTAAGCGCTTTCGTCTTCAAAAAGACTTCTTCAGACTGAAATGAATACAATTACAAAACATTTAAATAACCAGTTACTAAGTCAAATGACAGGTTTGTTCAGTGTTTTAGACCTTCTGCAGGATTATTAATCTGGAGCATTTCTCCCCTGGACTCCGCTGAAAACAGGCTCTGAGGAACCTAGTCGGACTTTCCCGGTCAACAAATGATAAATAAAAATAAAATTATTACATGGGGGGTTCTATGATTGCTCCTAGCTTGCAATTATCTGCAAACATGGTACTCTAGAAGCCCTTGGCATCACCTTGACTTCTGAAAATAGGTGCCAAAAAGGAACAGTGTTTTAATCCTTTACATTTCAAAAACATAATGAACTCTTCCCTATTGTTCAAGCCTGGAAAATGGCATGCATTTAATTTTACCTGCCACTTATATTCAAGCCATCCAGACACCATTGAAACAACCGTAGTAGTAAACATTACTAATCGCTTATAAACATTACTAATCACTTATAAACATTTTAGTCATTGTCAGTTAAGCATTATATAGCTCATTCAAATCATGCCGCTTAAACCTCGTTCCTGCTCTGCATATACTTTTCCCACAATTCCCATTTTTTGCTGTGTAGTTTGCTCCTTCCTTTTTCTAAAGATCCCAATTCCAATTGTTTTATCTCTGTTATTATATTCACTACTTCAAATAAAGTTGGTCTAGATTTTGATTTCCATTTTCTAGTAATTGCTTTTTTGGCAGCCACCATAATTAGACTCAGCAAGGCTTTACAATGTTTAGGCAATTCCGATTATGTAGCATAACTCAAAAAAATCATCTCTCCAGTCAGTCCAATCTGCCTACCCAGCATCTCCGACAGAGCGGCCCGCTCAGAGTCCCGAAAGTCTGCCAGGTCATCACACCTCCAAAAAACATGCAACTTTCTAAGTTCATAGGAGCAATATTTAAAATCAATCCCTATTTTGGGGCCTTTGTCCCCACCCATTGTTTTAGGCTTTGTCCAGATCTCTTTCTCTAAAGTTGATAGTTGTTTCAAACGCAATTGGTTTAGACTTTTGATTTCCTTTTTCTAGTTATTGCTTTTTTTGCCAGTCAACAAAACTAAACTTAAAAAGGCCTTCCTGTGTCTAGGCAATTCAGATCTTGTGTCCCAGTTCAAAAGAATAATTTCCTTAGTTACAGCCATTTGCTCACCCAGTTTTTCTGATGTAGTACTCTATAGGGAGTTTTTAAAATCTGTCAACTCATTACACTCTGAAAACATATGTTGCCAGTTAACTGTTTTCCCCCCATCACACCTACATATGCTACTTTCCTGAGGAAAAACTCTTAACTCCACTGATTGATTCTTATAGTTATCATACAATATTTTATATGTCCTGCTAATTATCCTTTGTTTAATAGTAACGTCTGTTCTGGGAAGCTAGAATGATGTCACGCACCGAATGGGAAATAAAGGGAAGCCTGGCTAAGGTTGGAAGTGGAGCAACCAAGCTGTGAGGTTGAGAGGGAGGAGGGAGTGGTGCAGCTCGCCCGACTGATGGGTCAAGAGGTCTGGCACTGGGTCCAGATGCCAGGGCTGCTCCAAAAGGTAACGATGCAGGAACGGAAACCAGATTTGTCGAGGCCAGTAAGGGGCAATGAGGATCATTGTGGATCTCAATGCGGTAGCTTTCTGAATCAGCTGTGTGATTAATGGAAAGGGGGGAAAAGCGTACAGAAGACACCGGGGCCAATCGTGGACTAGAGCATCTCTGGGGGGGGATGGCCAGGAAGAGAGTGAAGAAGTCATGACACTTGCTGTTTTGAGGTGTTGCGAAAAGATCGCAGCAAGGCTGACCCCATCGTTGGAAAATCTCTTCTACTACTGACTGTTTGAGAGACCACTCCTGCGGCATGAGAATGGCTCTGCTCAGCCTGTCCGCTATTACGTTGGACTTCCCGGGGATATGCATTGCTATCAGAAACCGTTGAGAAGAGATCTCCCACTGCCAAAGTCTGAGTGCTTCTCAACACAAGGGGTAGGACTTGGTTCCGCCCTGCTTGTTGATGTACCACACTACGGACATATTGTCCGTCTGAACTGCAATAGTCACTATGGGAAGAGAGTCCTGAAGGGCTTGCAATACTAAAAGTACTGCTCTCATCTCCAAGATATTTATGTGCAGGTGGCACTGTAATGGTTGCCATGTGCCCTGGACTGTCCTGCCCTGAAAAGGAGAACAAAGGGTCTGCCCTGAATGACTTGCAGGGAGACCATCCACCAAGACAGGTGTTTCTTGCATAATCGTGTGATTAAAATGCTGTGTGACATTGGAAGCTGTTTTAAGGACCACTGGGAAAAGAGCATCCATTGAAGGATCCGCATGTGAAAGCGAGCTAGGGGAAGTAACGTAATGGCAGCTGCCATGAGACTTAAAGTCTTCAGTACGAACCTGGTCTGTATCCTGTTGCTCTGAAGAAGGATGTGAACATGTGCGCGAATATCTGATACTCTCTGTGCAGTTAGTTTTACGTTTAGTTTGGCTGTGTCCAATATGGCGCCTATGAAAGTAATAGACTGACAAGGCGACAATGCAGACTTTTTGAAATTTATGGAGATACCTAACTCTCTGCAAGTTTTAATGGTGTAATCGCTGGACTGAAGAAGTTGACGCCTGGTGTGGGCAAAGGGAATTTCGTAACCCTCGGATATAATTGACCATACCCATCTGTCTTGGGTGAGGGAAAGCCAGGCTTCTGGGTACAGTGATAATCTTTCCCCAACTGCCTCCGAAGGCGGACAGTCTGGCAGCATCTCAGGGATGCTGGAAGGGCTGGCCAGAGACAGCTTCGCTGCTACCCTGATTCTGCGGACCCCCTCTGCCCCTAGGGCGGCGTCTGTTATTGTCCCCCCCCCACCTCTAGATGGGAACTCACCTCGTGCGTCAGGCGCGACTCCCTGTGGTTTGCAAAACCACATTTTTCCACCCTTCTGACCCTTAGGGTATGGTCTAGACTGGGTGGAAAAACGGACTCCCACGGCAGAGAGAGTCTTGCCATCCTGTTCGCATCTGGTCAAAGTATCCTTCACTTGAGGTCGAAACAATGCCGAACCATCAAAGGGGGAGTTCGTGAAGGACGCCTTGAAGGGGTCAGCAAAGTTACAAAGCCGCATCCAGGCGTGACGCCTTAAGGCCACGCCTCTGCCTGCAGCCCTACTCGCCCCATCGGCCACGTAAGAAATAAGCCACATGGAGGAGTTAACAATCGAGTTCAGGGTTGCCAGATGGGAGTTGATTTTGTCTTGAGACCCCGCAGCTGTTGGATCCTGTGAAGTATCACCCATTTCTTTGAGCAGGTCTCTTTGAAGGCGGGTGGACATAAGTAATTCAGCGACCACATGGTAAAGGTCGCTGAAGAAAACATCCGCTTGCCGTACCTATCCATAGTCCTAGATTCCTTATTAGGAGGATGGATCGGTACTGAAGGATAAGCCAGTTCCTTCTTAGTGGCCGCCGCCACCACCATGGCATCAACAGGGACACCCTTGGTTAAAAACTGTTTATCAGAAGGGGCTGTGATAAATTTTGAAGGCCTCCGTGGGGTAGGTTCCATCGAGTCAGGGGCCGTCCATGCCTTCTGTGCCACCACTTCCATGAGGGGGTCAAAGGGCGGAGACACCCAGGAGGTGGAAGGGCGAGAACCAAAAGCCCCTAGGTAAACCGACTCATCCTCAGAAATATTGAGGGTAGACCAGTTCCCCCTCTGTTTGAGGATTTCAAGGATGTCAGAAAAGGAGACCTCCTTGGAGGCCGTGGGGACCCTTCTGACTCATCCAAGTCGGTGTCGGATGTGACGGACTCAGGAGAGTCCACATGCTTCCTCTTGTATTTCCTTTTCCGAGGGGGCTCCCCTGACGGATCAGGGGAGGCCTCGGAAGAGGAGGATGCTCCCAATGGGGCACCTGAGGCGTCGGATCTCTGTGGTCGGGGTCAAGAGGATGGGTAGAGACCGTGGCAGGCACAACCGTGGGAGGAGCTGAGGGAGCTGACCGAGGAGCAGGCACAGGGTCCAGCACGCTCCTCATGACCTCAAAGGCACCCCTATTAGGCAGGGAAGAAGGCCCCCACTCCGAAGAGATAAGGACCCCTCCCGGCACCGAGAGGGACGGCTCCGAGGCCGATGTCTGGGCCGAACTCACCTGCGCTGAGGCTCCGAGAGGGAGAACGGGGTCGGACAAGGGTCCGATGCCACTCACCCCCTCAGAGCCGACGAGTGAGTCCTGACGCCCGGATCCTTCCAAGGATGGAACGATGGAAGAGATTGGAGCCGACGACGGAGCCGAAAGGTGTGGTATTGGCTCTGACGTGTCGATGGTCCCGGCTCCGAGCTCATAGGAAGAGTCGGAGGAGGAGGAATCGATGATAGAATGGAGATAGCCGCTGTCTGTTGAGAAGGGCTCTGAAGCATCTGGACCAGTGCCTGCGGCTTAAGGAGTCTGCTAACCACCCTCTCGAGGTCGTGTTCCGAAAGCCTGGAAGACCGAGAGGAATGGGACCGATGGCTCCGCTCCGAAAGCAAAAGAGATCTCTGAGCCGAATGGACTGACTCCAAAGATGGAGACCTGGAGCGCTTACGGCTCGCAGATGGTTCTGACACAACGATCGGAGCCGATTGAGTCTTGGTAGCATCGGCTCCAGCCAGAGCCGATGTAGGAGCACTAACAGCACCACTAGTCGAAGGCTCGGTTCTTGGAGCCGACGGTTTAGTGGGCTTCGAAGGTTTGCCGGACGAAGACTTGGTCGGGGAACCTTCGGGTTTCAACAAGCCTTGTAAAATAAGCTTGTTCCTGTAGGACTCTTGGACTGAATGCATGGCAGACAGAACAAGAGTTCTGCAGGTGCAGAGGGCCCAGGCAATAAACACAAGAAGTGTGACCGTCTGTCGGAGACATCTTCTGACAGCACGAGCCACACTTCTTGAAGCCTGAAACCCTGGAATCCTTAGACATCCTGACAGGGATGACAAGTCACAAACACACCAACAAACACCCACACTCAAACTTACTCAGTCTACACACACACACACACACACACACACACACACACACACACACACACACACAAAGACTGCGACTGCTTACACTGAAAAATAGAAAATCTTATACTAAAATTAACTAAATTAAACTTAAGATTAAGCTAATGTTTAAACTAAAAATTAGCCGAAGGCCTAGCAATCTAAGGAGTGGGGATGGTAACGAGAAACAAACCCGAAAAGGAAGCTATCTAGGTGTGAATACACTAGAGGGGTAAAGTGGGTCTAATAGAAAAAACTAATACTACAAAAAGGAAGAAAAAACCTTACCAGAAGAGATTTTTATAAATCTAACCTGAGAGCCGGCAAAAACGCAACCTTGTAGCTGAAGCGACAAACGAGATCTGGGTAGTGAGTGCCTAGCATTGTGGGATACAGGGGAGCCTCGAGCCAGTAAAAATAGCTCTCGAGCTTTAGTATAGGCCGAGTCAGAGCAGAGGATCGGCTCCGAACCCATCCAGCAAGAATGAAGGTGAGATTGACAACTTAACATCTAAACTTAAAAACGCCTTCCTGTGTCTAGGCATTTCAGATCCGGTGTCCCAGTTCAAAAGAATAATTTCCTTAGTTACAGCCATTTGCTCACCCAGTGTTTCTGATGTAGTACTCTATAGGGAGTTTTTAAAATCTGTCAACTCATTACACTCTGAAAACATATGTTGCCAGTTAACTTTTTTTTCCCCCCATCACACCTACATTTGCTATTTTCCTGAGGAAAAACTCTTACCTCCACTGATTGATTTCTTATAGTTATCATGCAATATTTTATATGTCCTGCTAATTATCCTTTGTTTAATAGTAACTTCTGTTCTATATTCAAATAAAAACTCTACCAGAACAGGTCTTTCTGTTATGATTCCCTTACCACTTTCTTTTTGCATATACTCTTGATAGCGATCCCCAGTAGAGAAGATTGTTCAAACGCCTTCTTGGTCTCATCCCTCTCTAGTTATTTGTTCACAATACCTTGGCTACTTTGCCAGTCTTCTACATTAAATTTAAGTCGTCTCTTGCCTGCTGTCTGTACCCCATTTTGCAGTCATCCATACTGGCAAAATCTCCTTTCTCCATTCTCGTGTTGGCTTACAGTACTTTTAGTTTTATGAATATAATATTCTGTATGGTTGTTATCCTCCCTCCTACATTACGCCACATTCTGAATGATGGGTTCGGAGCCGATCCCTGCCCCGACCGCACGCCATGCCAGCAAGCCCCTGCTGGCTGAGCTATCATATCCCAGGATGTACCACCAACAGTCCCCCAGATCTCGCTTGCCGCTTAACTGCAAGGCAGGACGGTCTCGAGCTGGCTTCATCGCATCCCCCTCTATTACTACTTTTGCTTAGAGCTTAAGTCTCTTATTGGCTGAGCTTACTATATCCCAGGATGTACCCACCAACAGTCCCCCAGGACCCGCTCTGTCATTAACCGCAAGGACGCGGGTCTCTGTTACGCTGGCTGTGGGCTTTATAGCTTTATTACTACTTTTTCTGTCAGTTTTGTGCTTGAGAGTTCACAAAAGCCGCTTTTGCTACCAACAGTCCCCCCAGGATCTCGCTTTGCCGCTTAAACTGCAAGGACGTAACTTGCCGGCTGGGCTGAGTAGCTTTATTACTACTTTTCTGTCAGTTTTGTGTTTATATTCACAAAAAGCCGCTTTTAATGCTATTGCTGTGTTATTGATTACTGGTTATTGTGTGATTTTATTGAGTTTGCCTTGGCTCTTCAATCCAGGGCCTTTAGGTCTTTTTAGGTTGGAACTCTATAACTGAACTTTGTAAAGCTAAAGTAAAAGTTCCCGGTTTGTACACCTAGGTTTACACAGTTTCTGTAAGCCTTTTTTGTTTTGATTCTACCGACCACAGTGGTTAAATTTCCTGTCAGGAATTGCTAATGTCTTCAGCCCCTAGGCCTTCGGCTTTAAAGTACTAAGTGTGCTTTTAAGATGTCTGTTACTGATGACCATCTACTTTGTGTTTATTGTTTAGGGCTAAGCACTTGCAGGAGTCGTCGCTTTTCCTCTAGGTCCTCCAGGAGAGGAAAATAAATTAATTCTAAAGGGTTTCTTTTGAAGAAGCCTTGTTCTCTCATGTCTTCCTGCCAAAAAGAAAAGGGCTTCGTTCACTCAGTCCTCACTGGCCGGATCCGGCCTCGCCAAGAGACCTAGGTATGGCCTCTCCTTCAAGCTTCCAAAGACTTCGGAGGTCGGAGGTCTGCTGCCTGGATGAGGCTCTTCCAGCATCGACTCCTCGGACTGGAGCCGCATTGCTGCCGCATTGAGGCCAAGAGGCGGAAAGGTCACCTCGGCCGGCCCCACTGCTCTCGAGCCGGCCAAGCGGGTCACCCGCCAGACACTTCCTCCTACCGGGCACCCCATGCCTACCTCCAGGCCCTCGGCGCCATTCCTACCGAAGCTCTGGCCTCGATTCTCGTCCCCAGTCCCTTGGGGCCGAGGGAGAGGTCTTCTCGAACCCGCTCTGTTTCTGTTTCCTCTCGGTCTTCGAATGTCGGATTCTGAATGCTCTGGACAGGGTGATATAGACAGCTAAAAGACTTTCCAGTGCCCCAGTTCCGTGTTCTGGGAGCCCACCCAGTTGGCTTCGGTTTCATGGCCGCGATCCCCACCCCATTGCTATTGGCTCCTCCGACTGCTTCGCCTCCGAGCAGGTGCCTTTGGAGCCGTGGAGATCTCAGGGTCGGCTCCTCTCTCAGGAAATCGGCTCGACCCACTTACCAACCAGGCCCTGGGTCCGAGTTTGGTCTGTGGACTTCTTGGCTGGACCCAGGGGTGATGTTTAAGGACGATGCTTTTGATTTCAGAGCCTCCCCTCGGTGCTTGACCTGCGGGCTTCCGTCTACTATCATGGCCCCGAACTGGGCTGGGCGCTCAGGATTGAGTCGGCTTTCAGAGCCATGAGAGTGCCTTGGCCGTCCTCTTGGAGGTCAGCTTTCAGAGCCATGAGGTTTACCTTGGCCAACTTCCCCTGGTAGAGACTGGGTAGTTCACCTTTCTGGGCGTGGCCAGCGGGCCAGTTCCCCTGTCTGGCCAGCCCAGGCCCGAGGCCTGAGTTACCCCATTGGGGTTCCCCCTCTTCCTGAGGGGTTTTCAGTCATCCCAGAGGAACCCCCCAAGGAAGCCGTGGACTCCCGGTCATACGTGGACGGACCCGGATGGATGATGCAGAGGGTCTAAGTGGGATATATGATGCAGAGTCTCCCTTTAGTCGTCCTCTTGAGATCCTCAAACAACTTGCAGACATGGATATCCAAATCCCCTGCGAGACGAATCGGATGTCTCCTCTGGGCCGGGAGATCAGGCTGTCCTCAAGGCGCCCCAGGGCTCAGCCTCACGCCCTCTGGGTGTCTCCGCCCTTCGGCGAGAGCTTCTGGGATTTAGTTATTAGCCAGGCATGGGGCTCTCGGATACCTATAGAACCAGGCCCTTCTCGTCCGAACAAATTCTTATCTGCTCCCGAGAAGGTTCCTTACTAAAGGCGTGGCTGTAGATGCCATGGTGGTGTGACTTATCTCCATCCATCACTCTCCTTCACTAAAGGAGTCTAGGTGTATGATGCCAGGTGGTGGTGGAGCGCACCTATACACAGCAGGAGGCTTGGCAGCGGCTGGCTTTCCATCCTCTAATAAGGTCTCTAATTGGGTATGGCACATGCGATGCAGAGGCTGAGAGGGATCTGGCCTCAAGGGTTGTCAGACTCCTCTTTGGTAACCTACCTGAGCAGCTAGCCCAGTCCATCAGCTCTCAGTTGGCTATCCTGGGTAACTACTAGCCTCGTCTATATAGCTCACTTATCCTGTCATCTGGCGGAGTAAACCGCAGGCACAGGCGGCTTTCGTCGAGACAAGCCTGGCTCCCTGCTCTCTTTGAGAAGGAGAGCCTTGAGCACAAGTCTTCGAGGCTCCGCTTGATGGTCCCCTGGCCATCTTGAGCCCAAGGTGAAACACCCTTCCTCGGCTCCTTTGATGGGTCCTCTGTTTTGGAGCAAGGTGGAAAAGCGCCAGCACAGGGGGCCGTATTGCGTGGGACCAGGTTATTCCCTCGGCCTTACCTCCTGGCCCAAGGCCAAGGAAAATGTGTTCGGAAATCTATAGTTTTCTGCCAACAGCGGAAGATTCCCGTCCAGAGGCAGAGGGCGGGGAATTTCAGGAGGCGCCGCCTCCGCAGCAGAGGCGGCAGAGACTTACGCAAGGAGGTCCTTTGGCTCTTCAGCCTCCCACCATGATGGTTGCCCGGCTGTGCCAGCCTCCGAGGAGTCGTGTCGCTGCCAAGCACCTAAAAGCCTGGGAGTCAATCTCAGGACAGATGGGTGCTCGATAATTGCCGGAGGTTACACCATCCCATTCAAATACTCACCCCTCCATCCAAGAGAGAATCGGACCCACCACCCAGTCAAAGAAAGTAGCGGGGAGCTTCAAAGCTGCAAAAAAGGAAGAGTCATCAGCGGACCAGGATGAAATTACTCCAGGTTTTTAGTGCCAAAAAGACAGAGACTATGAGACCAATATTGGATCTCAGTAGTTGAACAATCCTAAATCCAAATTCAATGTCCGCTGTAACCATTCTCCGTTGTTGGAGAAGGATGTTTGATATGTCCATATAGACCTCAGGGCGCTATTATCACATACCGATACATCAAATCCGTATCTAAGGGTATCTCTTCAGCCTGGGGAGCCAGTCATTACCAATTTTGTGCTCTGCGGTCTCACCACAGCCCCCAGGGTGTTCAAGTGTTTGGCAGTAGTGACGCTCACCTGAGGAGCCTTGGATTCCAAGTGTTTCCCTATCTCGTGGCTCCTGACTGCCACCACCAGGCAAACTCCTATACTTGCTGGACAGCCTCAAAGCCACCATCTCCTGGGTGTCCTGGGGTTACATTCAGTGGTGCAAAGTCTGTCTTGCTGCCCTCTCAGCGCATAAAGTTTATAGAACAGAGAGATAGACTCAAGATGTTGCCACCACCAGGCATCTACTTATGGACAACCTGATACCATCTCCTGGGTGTTTCTGGGATTACATTCAATTAGTCCAAAGTCTGTCTTGCTGCCCTCTCAGCGCATAAAGTTTATAGGAGCAGAGATAGACTCAAGATAATCGTGTCTTTCTTCCAGCCGACAGGATCCCGAACCTTACAGGGGCCAAGTTCAAGCTCTGATCTCGAGATCCAAAGCCCCAGCCAGGATGGTCCCACAGGTTCTAGGCTCACGTCTGCCGTACTTTTAGTTCCTCTAGCAAGGTTTTTTGTGAGAGTTCTTTGATGGCTCTTATCAACTCAATGGTCCTTCAGATCTCCACCTCAATCATCTTTACATCATGATTCACGGAAATATGCAAAGGACCTGCGGCTGAGCAGCTTCAGACTTCCCAACACATGAGGATTCTTCAGTGGCTCTTATCAACTCAATGGTCCTTTTCTAAGACTTCCCCTCAATCATCACATCATGATTACGGGAAATATGGACCTGCCTGGTGGCTTCAGACTTCAACTTAGATCAGGGTAAACCTTTTGTTCTCCCTCCAGCCTACTCAATGGTCCTTTCAGGTCTCCCCTCAATCATCACATCGCAGTTACGGAAATATGCAAAAGGGACCTCGCATGGTGAAAGCAGACTTCCAACTTAGATCAGGGCCGACCTTGCATTCCCCTCAGCGGTTACCCTGACGACAGATGCCTCCCAGATAGGGTGGGGGGCATTGTCTGGGCAGAGCTAGTTCATAGGGCTCCTGGCTTCGGAATGACTCTTCTCACATCAACGTGTTGGAGATGAGGGCTGTACTTCTATCCCTACAGGCCTTACAAGTTCCTTCCTCCAGGGTATCATCGCCATCCCACACAGACAACATGTCGGTGGTTTGGTATCTGAACAAACAAGGAGGGACCACACAGGAGACAACATGTCGGTGGTTTGGTATCTGAACAAACAAGGAGGGACAGATCGTATCCCTTTGCAGAGAGGCCATGAGTGTGTGGAATGGCTGTAGCTACCAACCGCTTCTTGCAGCGACCCACATCCCGAAAGTCAAATGTATTGGCGGACAAATTAAGCAGGACAATTCTCTCCTCTCAATGGTCTCTAAACCGCTGTGTGGGTTTTAAGAGATGGGGCTGGGTAACAAACCTATTTGCGACTCCACAAACACCCAGTGCCAAAGGTTCTTCTCCTTATTCCACATCAGGAGTGACATGGACTCTAGCTCAACCCTGTGTAGGGTTGCTTGTCTTTCACTCAATCCTCCTTCTAAGTCATTCAAAAGCAGCCCAACTAAAGGTTTTCAAGAGATGGGACGCCAAGCACTCCATTTTATACTCCACAAAACACTCACCAAGTGCCAAAGGTTCTTTCTCCTTGATTCCACATCAGGAAGCACCGCCATGGATGTTCTAGCTCAACCCCTACAACAGGGTTGCTTTATGCTTTCCCCTCCAATCCCACCTCCTTCCCAAAGTCATTCAAAAGCTTCTCAGCCAAGGTCTCTAATGATTCTGGATTGGGGCGCCGTGCTGCGACTATTGCGACTCCACAGAAACACAAGTGCCAAAGGTTCTTCTCCTTGATTCCCACATCCCGGAAGTACCCGTATGGATGCTCTGTCAACCCTGGCCAAACAGGGTTGCTTCCATGCTTTTCCTCAATCCCCTCCTTCCCAAAGTCATTCAAAAGCTACTCAGCTAAGGTCTTCAATGATTCTGAATTTATACTGGCCTGCCAGATATCGTCAGATATGGTTTTTACCTGAAAAGCATACGGTGGACGATCCAGTGGACCTTAGACCTGATCCCGGTTGCTAATCCATCGGTGGGAGTCGGACATTGGCATCAGTCTTCAATCTCTAATTGACGGCTGCTCCTCCACTTCCTCCTTGTAGTCAGGGCACACACTAGACCCGGAGGTTGTTCACATTTGTCTTGCCCATAAACAAATTGTACACCACTAACAAATAACAAATTGCCTCCAGTAAGTGAAGAGGTTTGCTATCTGGGCTCAACTCGAGGCTTAGACCCTATCACTGCTCCCTGTCCCAGAGGTTTTGAAATTCTTAACATCCCTATTTAATCAGGGATCTTCTGTCTCCAACAACAAGTTCAACTAGCTGTAAGTGGAAGAGTTTGCTATCTGGGCTCAACTCAAAGACTTAGACCCTATCCTGCTCTGTCCCAGAGGTTTTGAAATTCTTAACATCCCTATTTAATCAGGGATCTTCTGTCTCAACTATTATTAAAGTTCAACTATTCTTATCTCTAAATTCCATGAATCCACGGATCCTCCTTTGATGAGCAGCAGGCTATGCAAAACATTAAAGGTGCGGAGTCTGTTACATTCACCAGTATTTCATCCTGCACCCCGCGGATCTTGACCAATGTTCATCCTGCACCCCGTGGGATCTTGATTTAATTCTTGGGCGATCTTCTTCTCCCCCCCTTTAGACGGCTGCTGCTGCAATTAAAATATCTGTCCATGAAGAAAGCGGCATTCTTAGTGGCCTTACTTCCAGCAAGAAGAGTCTCAGGCTTCAAGCCCTGTCTATTAAACACCATAACATACCATTTTCACAAGATAGAAATATCTCTTAGGCTAATCCATCCTTTGTCCCAAGGTCTGCTCTAGTTCTGTATTTCAACAATCTCGAACTACTACGGTTTTCTTTCCAAAAATTCTCTAATGAGGCAGAATACACTCTCCGCCGTTGGATGTTCACAGGCAATTAAAGCCTATTTAGACAGGACCTTGGCTTAAATGAAATTGGACCAGTTGTTTGTGTCCTTCTCTGGACAAATTGGGCCAAACCATCACAGCTACAATCTCAAAATGGATTAAATTTACTAACAAACCCTATTCTTCTTCAAATGTAACCTTCATCATCTATCAAAGCTCATTCCTACCAGAGCTGTAGCTGTCTATAGCTTTTCATTTCTAAGCTCGCTATTTGAAATTTGTGCTACGGCTACCTGGTCCAACCGCTACTTTCATTTCCCCAGTGGATGTGGCATCTAAGACGAGCTTCATTTGGTTCCGGTACTCAGGTGTTTTCAGTAGAGCCACCCAGGATTCCAGGTGCTAGGGGCTGTCCCATCATTCCAGAATATGGGCGAATGGATCACAACATCTTAGTTATGTATACCATAACTGAATGTTTGGGATCCATCTATACATTCTAATCTCCACCCTCCTTCCCCCCTGCCTTGCAGATCAGAGACCACCAGTATTTCATCCTGCACCCCCATTAGGATCTTGATTTAGTGCTTCGTGCATTAACATCTCCCCCCTTTAGACAGCTGCTACTTGCGGTCAAAATATCTGTCATGGAAAGCGGCATTCTTAGTGGCTATTACTTCAGCAAGAAGAGTCTCAGGCTTCAAGCCCTGTCTATTAAACCACCATATCTCATTTTCACAAGATGATATCTCTTGGCCTAATCCATCCTTTGGCCCAGTCTGCTCTCGTTCTGTCTTCAACAATCTAGAACTACCAGTTTTCTTTCAAAATTCTCTAATGAGGCAGAATACCTC
The DNA here is from genome assembly GCF_019279795.1 of Protopterus annectens. Classification (NCBI taxonomy): domain Eukaryota; kingdom Metazoa; phylum Chordata; order Ceratodontiformes; family Protopteridae; genus Protopterus; species Protopterus annectens. The sequence continues at coordinate 587,679,379 of NC_056746.1, forward strand.
TCCATAAATTGGATGTTCTGAGCAATTACGCTTCTGTTAGACAGGACCCAGCAACCCGTAGAATCAGACCAGTTGTTTGTGTCTTCTCAGATGTCTAGATTAGATAGCTTCATCACCAGCTACAATCTCCAAAATGGATCCAGAAGTTGCATAACTCAGAGCTATTCTTCTTCAAATAGCAACTCGCATCATCTATCAAAGCTCTGTTCTACAGAGCTATGGCTACTTCTAGCTTTTCATTCTAAGCTCGCTATTCCGGAGTTGACCCTGCGGCTACCTGGTCCAACCGCGCTCATTTCCACCTGGTGGATGTGGCATCTAAAGATGAACTTCATTTGTGGTTCACGGTACTCAGGTGTTTTCCAGTAGGCCACCCAGGATTCAGGTGCTGGGGCGCTGTCCCATCATTCAGAATGGGCGAGATGGGATCACACTCAACATCTTTTGGTATGTACTCACCATAACTTCAGATGTTTGGGATCCATCTATCTCATTGTCTACCCTCCTTCCCTACCTTGCAGATCAGAAAGATAGAACGGTTTTGAGCTCCACTGTTTTTATCTTGTTTCATCTGACGATGTTATATAAGCAGAGGTATGCATGTGTGCATGTATGACAAACTAGATCTGGGGGACTGTTGGTGGTGCATCCTGGAATATATTGGCTCATGTAGAGACTGTTTGGTGCATCCTGGGATATATAGTAAGCTCAGCCAATAAGAGACTTCGCTCTTTGGCATAAGCGTGCCGAGTCGGAGCCGAGGGATCGGCTCCGAACCCATCATTCAGAATGTAGGCGAGATGGATCCCAAACATCTGAAGTTATGGTGAGTACATAACTAAAAGTTATCCTCCCTGAGGATCTGCTTCCAAAATCCCACTTTGTCCTCTCTTGAACTCCCTCCTCCTCTTCTTCCTCCTTATCCTTCTCCACTTTGAATTATAACCGTCTGCTTGTGCTATGTATAGGAGCCTTAAATGTGTAGCTCTAAAATATCCCTTCAAATCTGGTAATCCTAAACCATCTTGTTCTCCTTAAGAGGATCAACTTATCTACATTAATTCTTGTTCATAGGTAGGTACTAGGCTATTGGCCCTAGGGCCTATATAAGCCTAGCCAAACAGTACCCTAGCTTTTGCCACCCCAGAAAATAATTTTCCTGTGCCCCTGTCAAGCAGAGCCACAGAAGTGATCCCTGGGGTGAATTTTCTATCTCCCATCCAATCATCAAGATTTTTCTTGGAGAGCTAATGAGGAGCTTTGTTTGATACAGATAGGTAGTTTGTTCCAGAGTATGGGAAGTCTGTGGAACAGGAATCTATCCCTCCAGCAAGTTCTGTTTATTGTGGTGACAAGGCTTAGGTCCCTAGAGCATGTAGCTCGGAGGGATTGGGATTTCTTTAAGTGGAGCATGTCCAACAGATCTGGGTTTGACGTAGCTTTGTATGTTGGGCAGAGATCGCCTCTGAGTATATGCGACAGAGTAAAGCTGGAGTTTTTTGAGACAGTCTGCGTAGGTCGTCTGTTTGAGGCCAGTAATCCTCTTTGTGAGGTATTTCTGCGGCCTTTTCAGTTGTTGTAGAGGTCTTGTGAGGTACATACCAAAAGGGGCATTGTACTTTATAATGGGTCTAATGAGTGATGAGTAGACGGGAACAATGACCTGATCATCTGATGAAGGTCTATGAGATGAAAACGTAAGGGGAAGTGTTTTTATCAGTGTTTGTTATTTGTGGATGTGTGATGTTCTTCGTGTTTCACTGTTGCAGTCATTACATTTGGGTAATCTGCTGGTAGGCTGCCCTCAGTTGGCCTGATTAACAAAGTCTTGGGTCCTGCGTCTGTTGCTGTCCCTTCTTCCATGACGCCGGTCATCAGGGGTATAAAACATGCAGCTGACGCCATTTTCATTAGTCTTTCTTGCCGTGCGGTGCCCGAAGCAGAAGCAGTTCGCAAGTGCCGGTCGGCCGACTCCTGAAATTTTCGTTTTCTAGTTTCAGAACCGAAGTCTTCAACCTAAAGCGAAGTACCCCATTGGGGAAACTTTTTCTTGCTCCTTACTGATGTCAGTAAAAGTTAATAATTGTATTACTTGTGGGAAGCAAATACCTCATAAGGATTTTCATTTGTACTGTATTCCTTGCCTAGGCCTTGACCACAACGTGCCTTGCTGTCGGTTTTGTGCTAAATTTAATCAACTCACAATTAAGCGTCTGTATATTTTTGCATCTAAATATTTTGGCTCAAGATTTAACTATCCAGAAATGTCGTTGGTTAACAATCCGACTACCGGAATACACAAACAATGCAAAGAAAAAGATGGGCACAGACTGTCTAGGTCCAAAACCGATGACGAAGCTTCTCCTAAACCAGTTTGCCGGTTCGCCAGTACTCAGTGAGGCCTTTCGCAGCCTCTGATACCAGCTACTTTTGATTCGCAGGCCTCTACTGAGACCCATTCAGAGTCCGGTATGGCGCGAGATACTTTAAGTATTGAACCTGCGGATGTCTCTACCTTAGATGGGTCTGGAGCCACTGAGCTTCTGAGGGTGTTTTCAGGCCTAAAGATTTGTATATTAAACCAACGCCATCTTCAAAACCTAGGCCAAAATCAACTTCTATGTCTAACAAAATGACGCTTGGGCCATGTGCACAGGCCCCTATGCCTAAAAAAACAAATGATCAAAATGGCTGAGGATTTAATAACCTTGATCAGGGGTTCCCATCCCCCTCCTGCTAAGAGGCCTAGGCAAGGCACTGATTATGAATCATCAGATCAGGTTTCCATTTCTTCTGATTCCTCTTCTGATCAGGAATTATCTGTTCCACCTTATGAGGACTCTGATGCAGAAAAATCCATCCCTTCTGCTTCTCCTCCTGAGGATTTTTCTTTTGGAAAAACTTTGCATACCTTAAGGGAACATTTTCACTCATGTTCAGTCAGGATTTCTCAGAATCTAAAAGGGGCTTGGGGATTTCCTCCTCCATCCTTAGCATAGGCCTTTGGCCATACCTCCTGTTCTAGACATTGTTGATTATGTTTTGTCAGAATCCAGCATGGCTCCTGATTCCCTGCCTCTGGCTCCTAGTAAGCCAGACAGATATTACAGGGTTCCTGACTCCCACAAGTTCCTTTTTAAAAACCCTACAGCTGACCCTGAAACGATTCCTCAAAAAACCCTACAGCTGACCCTGAAACGATTTCTCAGGGTCCCAAGGGTGTTGAGGCTTTTACTGCTAAAAATCCTACCCCTTCTGATAGAGACTCCAGGGTGCTGGATAGATGGGGTAAGAAGGTTTACACGTCTGCAACCTTGGGAATCAGGGCTTTAAACTATCAATTTCATATGCTTAAATATCAGCAGCATGTCATGGGCTTACTTAAACAGAAAATGATGTTGATTTCTGACTGTGTGGAAAATAGAGTTACAGGATGTATTACATTCAGCTGAACAAGTTGGAAAGCATACTTTGCAATGTGGTTTTGATTCCTTGGAGGCCTCTTGCAGGGCCGCTGTAACTGGATCTGTGATAAGAAGGCATGCTTGGCTCGAGAGCAAAATCTGCCTGATCATGTTAAAGCAAAATTGTTGGATGCTCCATTACAACAGGACAGTCTCTTTGGTAATAAGGCAGACGTTTTGAAAAAGATGGAAGACTAAGCTAAATCTATGCAAACTGTAAAAGTTTCTTAGAAGTGCAGCCGCCCAGGTTCAGTAGGCACTGGCCTACTAAGAATTGGTCCTTTCCAGCACCCACCAGATCTGCTCAGGTCAAACCCAGACACTCCAAAGGCTCCAGGTTTCAGTCACAAGGAACTTACTGAACAAAACAATGGGTGCCTCCACCTCCAAATCTGGAAGTAGCAAGACACCTCCCTACGGTAAACAGTCTCAATGACTTCCCCTGCCATCACCAAGCACTTATCTTTGGCAGGCCCTTTGGGGGAAAACTGGCACTTCATGCACAAACTTGACATCTAATTACCTAGGACAAGTGGGTTTAAATGTAGTATCCCAGGGATACAGATTTCATTTCCACACGTTGCCAGTCCCAAACGGATGGCCAGATCTGCCTCCAAATCAGTGGGCAGAGGCCCAGAAACAAGTTGTCCCTCATGAATATGGGGGCTATTCAACCTGTACCAGAAAAGGAAAAGGGACAAGGTTTTTATTCAAGACTTTTTTCCTGGTACCCAGAAAAGTCAAATCATGGCGTCCAATTCTGGACTTATCCATTCTAAATACATTCTTGGACATTCCAAAATTCAAGATGCTGACTCTGTTATGCTAGGCAAGGATGCCTGGCTGGTAACTCTAGACTTCAAAAAGGCTTACCTGCATATCCCAATCGGTGAATCTTGCAGAAGATACCTCTACTTCAAAGCAGGCTATTTGCATTACCAGTTCTCTGCACTGCCCTTTGGCACTGCGCCCAGGATCTTCACAAAGTGCCTGGCACCAGTAATTGCATTTTGCAGACAAACATTCAAATTTATCCTTACCTGGACGATTGTCTAATTCAGGCAGAAAACAAGAACACTCTTCTAAAACATCTGGCGTTTGTAAAAAGGCTTCCAACTTGTCTAGGGTACACCATAAATGAAAAGAAATCACAACTGGTACCTCTCAAATAATTACATTCATGGGTGCAAGCTTGAATACAACTGCCCAGATGACTTGCCTTACGCCAGAAAAACAAATTCAATTGATGACTTACTTCAAACAAGTGGCCACAAACACCCAGCTATCTGCAAGACAAATTCTGCAGGCCTTGGGGTTCATGGCTTCCTGCATTCTAATAATTCCATATGCAAGACTACATATGAGGAAACTTCAGTGGTACCTAAAAAGCTTATGGAGTCAACACTGTCACAGCATGGAAACAATGATTCCTATCATTCCTTGCCTGCAGCAAGAGTTCCTATGGTGGGCAGAGGCGGGACTGTCATTCATTCCACCCCCTGCCACCCAAACCCTGACTACGGGCTCATCAGATTATGCTTGGGGGGGCGCATATGGCAGGGAGATGCATTCAGGGCCAATGGAGCCCAAATCAAATGCATCTACATATCAACCAGAAACAGATGCTAGCTGTACAGAATGCTCTGACAGCCTTCAAGGACTATCTTCATCCAGGACAACTACTGATAAAGACAGACAACACCACAGTCATGTGGTACATAAACAAGCAGGGGGTACCCATTCCTACCCCATTTACAGACTAGCCATGGCTTTGTGGAACACTGCTTTGACTTATCAAATACATCTACAAGCTCAATTCCTGCCAGGAAAGCAAAACACTCTGGCAGAAGAACTAAGCAGAAATCTTATGGACCCACACAAATGGAAACTGCATCCACAAATCTTCAGCATGTTGACACGCAAATGGGGTAGCCCAGACATAGATCTTTTTGCTTCACTCCAGAACTATCAGTTGGACAAATTCTGCACATTGGAAAGTGGATGCTCAATCCTTCAGCTGGAAAAAACTGTCAGTCTATGCCTTTCCCCCCTCTGCCTCTGCTCTCCAAGGTCTTACTAAAAGTCAGACAGGAAAAACCAAAAATGATTTTGATTGCTCCAGACTGGCCTCGCCAACACTGGTACCCGCTCCTATGCAATATGTCACACCTTCCTCCATGGTACCTGCCTTAGACACCTTATCTACTGTCTCGGCAGAACTATAAAATTCTGCACACTCAGCTCCAAACTCTGAATCTTGCAGCATGGCTAATCAAGTAATTTCACTGGTTACATCTCTCCACAAACTTGTGCAGGATGTCATTTTGGAGGCTAGAAGGCCTAGTACTAGAAAATCTTATGCTGATAAATGGAAAAGATTCTGTGCCTGGAACCAGGCACAAGGAATAAATACAGCAATGCCCAATATTCCTCAGATTCTGCAATATTTAACTGAGATGCTTCACAAGGGCCTATCTTTCTCTTCCATAAAAATCCATGCCTCTGCCATTTCAGCTCATTACAACACAGAGCCCTCCCCTCTTTTGTCATCCCCCATTAAAGTAGTACCTCAGAGGGGCCAAAAATTTAAGACCTCCCAGGAGAGCACCAACTCCTGCATGGGACCTCAATTTTGTGTTGGAAAAGCTCACCCTACCTCCTTTTGAGTCAGCTGCTACTGCAGACGTATAAAATTTCTCTCTTGGAAGACAGTTTTTCTTTCAGCAGTCACTTCAGCTAGAAGGATTTCAGAACTACAGGCTCTCATGGCAGTGGAGCCTTTTATTATCTTTTACCCAGACAGGGTGGCACTCAGGACAAATCCATCCTTTATGCCTAAAGTGGTATCCAGTGTGGCTCTTAATCAGTCCATTCATCTGCCAACTTTTTTCCCAAATCCACAGAACAAGGGTGAGCTGATTCTGCATTCATTGGATGTACACAGACAACTAAGATTCTACTTAATCAGGACAAAATCTCTAAGAAAATCTGAGCAATTACTGGTGGCATTTGCTGCAGGGGCAGAGGGAAAGGCTATTTCAAAGCAGACTATTTCAAAATGGATAAGCCATTGTATTCATTAATGCTACATGCACCATGGTAAACCTGTTCCCAAGGGGATCAGATCCTATTCCACCAGGGCTGCATCTACTTCTGCAGCCTTTTTCAGAGTGGTTCCTACCAGAGACATTCTAGAAGCTACCTGGAGTTCAGTTCATACATTCACCAAACATTACCATTTACCTCTCTTCTCTAAAACCAGAGCAGGTTTTGCCACTGCTGTCCTGCAGGGCCTTATAGCTGCTCCTAATGCTGTATAATTCCATCCTCCCAACCATAGCTTTGGGATTCTACCTAAATGTAATGACTGCAACAGTGAAACATGAGGAACATAGTATAGTTGTGTACATTTACCATAAATGTAGATGTTAGAGTGTATTCACTGTTGCAGTCCTGGTTACCCACCTGCCAGCCCCCTGTTTATCTCTTACTATACATCTTCTTTCTTTTACTATGCTCAAAAGCCTTTTTTGTGTATTTGCTTTTATTTGGAGGTATATTTGTTATGTTCTAAATAACATGCATGTATATGTGTGTGTATGTATATATGTGTGTGTATATATATATATATATATATATATATATATATATATATATATATATATATATATATATACATATACATATATTTTGCTCCCCATTTGGGGGCACCTGACTTCTGGGGCAAGAAAAACTCATGAAAATGGGGTTGGCTGCATGTTTTATACCCCTGACGACCTGACGTCATGGAAGAAGGGACAACAACCGACGCAGGACCCAAGACTTTGTTAATCAGGCCAACTAAGGGCAACCTGCCAGTAGATTACCCAATTGTAATGACTGCAACAGTGAATGCACTCTAACATCTACATTTATGGCAAGTGTATACAACTGTACTTTCCTTTTGCTGTGTTTGAACATTAAATCACTTGTGTGTTGGAACTACTGGTCTCCGGTGCCTAATTTTGGATGCTGAGCAACTAGCCTGGAGGTGTGATATCCTTAATGAATATGGACACGCCTCCACCTTTAGTGTTTTGGCCTAGGTTAGGAGGCCGAAAGGTGTGGTATGAATTATAGCCTGGTAATGCAGGGGTGCTCTCTGGAGCCTTGAACCATGTCTCTGTCACTGCACAGATGTCGATGTTCTCCATTTTAAGGAGTGACTCGAGTGAGTGCATTTTGAGGTTTAGACTTCTAGCATTAAGTAGCATTACCCTCAGATTTTGCTTGTTTGTGCTTGTTATGGTGGTGAATTTGTCATTTGAACCTTGCCTAAAAAAGGCACTATAGGGGTGGCAAGAGCCTTAACCAGTATCCGGAATCCCAAGAGTGACAGGTGCAGGCCATCTCTGGCAAAGCATAGTGGTTTGTTGATCATGTCATCCCAGGTAGACAGATACTGGATCCCCTTAGAATGACACCAGAAGCTTAGCCAATTGTTGAAGTCAATCATATTGTCCTTGTACTGTGGTATCATTCTGGGGGATGGCAGGATGCTACTTAGGGCTAGGGTCATACCTGCCTGGGCTACAAGATTGTCCTCTTCCTCTCTTTAATAATTACTGCTCACATCTTCTCTGGTTGATGGTTAGTCCATTATTAAGCCATTTGTGGGCTAAATAAGTGAAATTTTGAAATGAACTCGGCCTCTTCCTTTAGTCAAATACTAAAATGGAACTTCTGTGTGTATCCCCAAAATAGCTTGTTCTAAAATACTTGCTGTTAACACATTCAAATTACCATAATATCATTTTTATCCACCCTCCCTTCTCATTTTCTACATGAGGTCTGGGTATCATGTCAACTGTTGCCATCTTTCTGTTCAGTGCCACACTCCTACCTTCTTCGACACTCCTACCTAACGGTTGCAGATGATCTCTTACACAATCCACCCACCTCTTTGCTGGTTGCCGTTGCCATAGTTTCCTCTTGCCTTCTCCCTGTCTGTTCCCAGTATTCTTTACCAGATTGTCTTCTGCTTTTCTGCACATGTGCCTGAACCACTGTAATGTGTTCTATTTGATCTTTTCTGTAATTGGAGATGCTTTACTTTGTACTCTTATGTCCTCATGACTTAGGTGGTAGGGTGCACATTGTGGAATAGACCATCTCAGGCACTTCATCTGCATCACACCTAGCTTCTTCAACTGGTCTGCCTCTTACTGCTCAGGTCTCTGTACCGCACAGTAGTACTGGTTGCACCACTGTTTAATTTTCAATGTCTTTGGCATTCTTCAGTCATACACGACACCTGACACTCTGACATTTGGCTGTAGCCCTACTGATTCTGGCTTTGACCTCCTCATTCAGACTTCCCTTCTCAGCCATCCCTTCCAGATGCATCAAACTGTGAACCTGTTCCACTATTTTCCCTACTGTCTCAGTTTCTTCTGATTTCCACCATTTGCTGTCATTTAAACTGTCTTAGCTCTGTTCAGTTTCTTCCCATATGTCTTCGGTTTTGAATTCTGTTCCCCTATCCTTTGCTAAAATTCTTGTTCAGAGTCTGCCTGTAATGTCGCATCATCTGAATGCAGTAACTTTGTTGACTTGTCCCCTCTGACCTGTTTGCAGATGTAGTCCATCACCAGTATGAACAGCAATGGGCTCAGAGCTTGAACCCAGATGCATACCCACTGGAAACCTCTGTAAGACTGAACACAGTTTGTTCTTTAGTCATAGGTTGCTTGTACAAAGTCTGCACTAATTCTACCAATGTTTCTGGGACTTCGAACCACCTCAGGAATGCCCAAATCCACTTTTTTGAGACCTTGCCATGTGCTTCCCCCATGTATAAGAATGCCCGTTTGGACTCTCTCTTCTTTTCTAGCTTCTTCTCAAATATCTGGCTGGCTGCAAACATCAGGTCAGTTGCGCTACATCCTTAATCTGAATCCGAACTGTTCATCTCCCATCTTACTTTCTACTACTCTGCATAAACTTTTATCAGTCACCCTCTGTAGAACTTCCATGCAATGTGACAAGAGTTTGATAGTTTTACTGCCCACAGTTGTGAATGTCCCCTTTGTTCTTGAACAGTGGCACTAGTATGCTTATTCTCCAGTCATCTAGGATATGCCTTTCTTTCCATAGTACTATGAGTACCCTCAGGAGCCATTTCTTCCCTGTCTCACCCAATGTTTTTATCATTTCTTCTGCAACCTCATCTGAGACTCCTGCTTTCCCTAACTTCATTTTTTGTTTGTGCTGTTATTACTTCTGTGGTGAAATCCTCCCCTTCTCATAGTAGGCTGTGTCTGGCACAAGGCAGCTTCTCTGGGGTTTTGAGTTGATATGTTTTGCCACTGCATATCTATATTTTTGTGGAGTATTGTTATGCTCCTGGAGCCTAGTTTTCATTTTTGTTTTACATATTTCTTTGTATGCGTGTGTAATATATGTGTATAATCTGAATGCATTATGTGTGTGCGCATGTATATACCTACATATATGTCTGTGTATGTAGGTATACATGAGTGTGTGTGTGTGTGTGTGTGTGTGTGTGTGTGTGTGTGTGTGTGTGTGTGTAAGTAGGTACTGGTCTATTTCAGAAGTTGAGATCCCTCATCAAAACCTCTAAAGCCAGCTATGAAGGCAGAATTGTGGCAGACTAAAAACAACCACAAAGCCTTCTATAGTTATATCAAGAATCTCCACCCAGGTTTGCTCTGAGTTTACTGCACAATGGCACCTCCTATACTGAGCCAATAGATATTGCCAACGTACTGGCTGACAGATTCAGTGCCAACTTTACCCCTCTCTCCCCCGTAAAGGACAAATCACAATACCAGAGGAATGCCAGGTACCCAGCATTACTGCAGCACAGGTAAAAGCTGCATTGTCCAATGCCAGGAATACAGCTTCCATGGGACCCAACAATACCCCTGGATGTGTTCTACATGAACTACAAAGTGAACTGGCACCACATGTGTGACCTGTTCAATCACAGCCTCGCCTCCGGCTTGTCACTACCGAATGGCGCAGTGCTACATTCATCCCTCTCCATAAAGGGGGAGCGACTACATTCCTTGGGAATTATTGCTCTATTAGCCTGATGAGTCTGATTTGTAAGGCTGTGGAGCGCATCATCATGGACCTAATTAACAAGGATATAGGGAATCTCCAAACTCTAGATCCCATGCAATTTGGTTTTGTGAAGGGTCGATCATATCTGCTCAACCTGGTTGACTTCTTTGAGTCAGCCCCCAGAGCTGTGGGCGAGGGCTAGGCAGTTATTGCAGCTGACCTTGATCTGGCCAAGGCCTTTGATACCATTCCTCACTCAGGAATTATTGATAAACTCACCAAACTAGGCATCAATCCCTATATCACTAGGTGGGTTGCAAATTGGCTCACAGATAAACCCACAGTGTGAAAGTAGCGGACTCCAAGTCAGACTGCCGACCCAGTCACGAGTGGGGTCCCACAGGAATCGTCCTGGGTCCTCTTCTGTTTGGCATCTACTTCTCAGAAGTCCAGGCCAACACGGAGGGACTCTGGCTGACAAGTTCACAGACTTCTGCAAGCCGGGAGCTATTATTAACTCCCCAAGTGATGTAGACATCCTACAGAAAGGCCTCACTGAGACCCATGACTAGTGTCAAAACCATGGCCTTAAGCTTAATGCCAAAAAATGCATAGTCATCCTCTTTGGGGAAAACTCAATTCCCACTAGTTACCACATTGATGGGAGCCCACTGAAGGCGTTCTAAGAGATCTGGGGACACAGGTTGACAGCAACTTCTCCTTCAACCACCACGTTACCACTGTGTTCAGAAAGTCCTGTGTGGCACATCTAATTACCAAGGGTTTTGCATCCAGGAAGAAAGAGGTCATCATCTCTCACTACTCTTCCCTCATTAGGCCAGTCATTGAGCATAATGCCCCATTTGGCATGTACCTCACTAGACACATGCAACAGCTGGAAAGGCTACAAAAGTACATCACGAAGGGGATCCTAGGCCTTAAGTACATGTCCTACATGGACAGACTCAAAAAAAAAAAAAAAAAAAAAAAAAAAAAAAAAAAAAAAACCTCCAGCTAATTTCTCTCTCATATCATCTACTAAGAGGCGATCTCTGCTTGACTTACAAAGCCATATCTGACCCAGCTCTGGTAGAAGTGCTACATCTAAAGACATCCTAATCCCTCCACACCACCTGCTCCAGAGACCTCAGCCTCATTACCACAATCAACAGAACATGCTAGAGGGGACAGGTTCATAATCCAGAGACTGCCCATGCTCTGGAATAGACTTTCCCATATATGTCAAGCAGAGCACCTCACTGGCCCTCTTCAAGAAAAATGTTGATGAGTGGATGGGAAGTAGAAAGTTAACCCCGGGAATCACTCCAGTGGCTATACTTGATAGAGGCACTGGGAACTAATGTTGGGCAGCACGATGCCAGGGCACTTCTATGGGCTAGGCTTGTAAAGGCTCCAGGGCCATTAGCCTAGTACACACCTATGAACCTGTGACAAACCAAAAGACTGAATCCCAAAGTGCTGAAAACTCAAAACAGTAAAAACATTTTTAATGCAGGAGGCAAGCCCCCTGCACCCCTCATGGAGGCTGTGCTCCCCACACCCCCTGCTAATTACATATGCCAACTCCAAGATCTCACAACAGTGGAGCAAGGGCAAATTCCATCCTTCAGTATTTTGAGTTTTCAGTATTTTGGGATTCAGTCTTTTGTTTTTTTTTAGTCTTCAGAAGTAGACCCATAGGTGTATATATACATATATACATACTAATCTATGAACCTGTAAACCTATGAACCTATGTGCTGTGTATTGTGTGTGTAATATATATATATTAGTGGAATATATAATAGCTTGACTATTAAATGTGTAATGGAGTATGTATTCAATATTGCCACCATTTTATAGGTTGAAATCTTTCTTCCACGAACTTGCATACCATAGTTTCCACAGTCCATTATGGAGAGGTAATTCCTTAGTAGATGCTGCTTGATGCTTAATATACCTTTGTACAATCATATGGCCAGTATTTAAACAGTTTTAAATGAAGTGCAAATGTTGGTATGTTAATATAAAAAGGGATCAGCACATAATACTTTGCAAGGTCTTCTGACCAAGGAACTTGGTACATTTAGAAAAAAATGAATTCAGCAATAGAGTGATACCTCTCGTCACTGTTCAGGGGCTAGAAAAATCTGTAATAGATTTCCTTTTCATATAACAAACCTGTAAATGTGCATTGGCTACTTACAACCTATCGTAACTCCTATTCTAAAGCATAAAGAGGGAGAGGAAAAATCTGTTGCAAGCTCTTAAAAATCCACCCAGTGGCAAAGCAGACAAGGTATATCCTGAAGAGTAGCTTTGAACTATGTGAAAAAGAGTGAGCTGCAGTAGCTTTTTATGTAAATTATTACATACAATAATTATTAAAGAATGCTAAATCAAAGCATTTTGGACATAATCTCCCAATTGTTATATTGCATGTTATAGTAAATGCACTTATAGTCTTGTCATCTTTGTTAGTCTACATTGAGTTCTCCATTTGATTACTTTATATTTAGTATAATTACAATCCATTATAGTAAATGCACTTATAGTCTTGTCATCTTTGTTAGTCTACATTGAGTTCTCCATTTGATTACTTTATATTTAGTATAATTGCAATCCATTTGTACAGCCCTTAATTGGAGTATCAAATGTGTCAGTAATATAGGCCGTCTATATTCCAATTAAATAGAAAAGTAATGAGAAACATGAATATTTTGTTGAGGCTTGGGTGTTAAGAGGATTACTGAGCAAGGCAACTGATGATATTAGTGTAGGAATAATTGGGGCATCTGATAAATGACAAATGAATAAGTGGGGGGAGGACAGCATGCCTAGGATGCTAGGTAATATGGTCAGAGTTGGGGGCATTTGCATCTAGTTTGGGAAGCAGCTGTGATTTTTAATTGATGGGCTTTTGATGTGAAAAGCTGAGGTTGGAGAGTTGTAATTTAGTTCTTGGAGATGGTAGGACAGGCATTGTGTGAGCTTGTCCTTTAAGGTTTTAGGAGAATCGTTTAGAGGTTAGCTTGGCAACTAATGGGGTGAATGTTCCTGATTTGTAAGTTTAAATAATTGAGCTCCCAGCAGGAGGTTAGCTTTTTGTGTAATCTGTAGTTATTTGGCTTTACTGAGCTTTACAGATAGAGTGCAAGGTTCTTGCTTGTGAGAAAAAGTGATGAAGCTACATATTTTGTTGGAAACGTTTTGTAGGGCATTTGTTTTTGTATGAGCCACTACAATTAAAAGAAAACCATATTCAAGCTGCATGAGCAGGAAAGGAAATTATTTTTTGTGGTCTCCCCATGTGGAGGGGAATGTTTTTTAGGGTTTCAACAACCCAGATGCATAGATATTTGAATGAGACTGTTGTTGTGTCTTTCGGCTTTTCCCAGTTAGGGATCGCCACAGCGGAACTCCGGTCCGCTAATCATTGGCAGTAGATTTTTATGTGCCGAGTTGCCAGCCCTGACGCACAACCTTCCACGAAGGTACGCCCATTCACGCGTGTCTCTACACAAGACGCTCTTGCTGAGAATCGAACCGGACAACCGAACTTGAGCGAGTTTTGGTTTGTTCGAAACAGCATGACTTTTGTTTCAGTGTTTATCCAAGTGGTAAGTTAAGATTAAAGCTTTTGTTTGTTTTGTAAGGTGACAAATGAAGGGCTTAATCTGAAATAATGTTAGCATACTTTCAGCTCCCACTGTTTCTTGATAAGTCATTTGTAAGTTTATGAAGCAGAAAAGGGGGGAGACCAGGACAGAACCCTGTGAAATCCCTTTTAATGGTGAGGACTTGAGCAGATATGGCAGTGCCAATCATAACTTTGAATAATTTGTTAGATAAGTATTTATGGAACCATATGGAACCATTTGTAGATATATGAGCTTGTACTTAAAGTATGTGATTTAGAATGATGTGGTGGTCATCTGCATCAAAGGCTTTTATTAGACCTGTAAAAGAACTTCAGTGAGATTGCTTTCAAATAATATCTCGTCATTGAGGATTATGATGATGATGATGACGGGTCCATATAGAAGTCAGTGCTGTGACCTATGTAGAAGCCATATTATTTTGTTGACTGGAGATGAGTAGACAGTAATTCAAGTATTTTGCCGTAGTTGAAAGACAGGTTTGGGTCAAAACTGAGAATTGCTTTTGGTCTTTGACTGTTTAGGCAATGGTGTAATTAAAGTTGAATCTCCATATGTTATGTTTTGGGTGCATTTGCATGTGAATGTGAGAAATTGCAATAAACTACCTATAGTGATATATGAATTGTGGTAATTGGTTTTGTTATGCAGTAGGGGCATCTGCAGGAGTTTGCTCTAGTAGAGTTTCAGTATGTTTGAGCTGGATTTGTTTGAAATAAAAACATTAAGAGTAGCTTATAAAGTAGTGGAGTTTCATAATATATAGGGAAGATTTGAAGCTGGTCCATGGATGGAGCTTTGAGAATTTATCAGTGAGATATAGGCAGGATTCATGATTTTAAGGAAGTCCAGAACAAGAGAGATAGTGGTTGCAAAGTATCTTTTCAACATGTTAGAATGTTTACCTACTCCCATAAATGATTTGGTTGAGACATAGGGAATTTTGTTTGGATATGAGATTGTTAGCTATATAGCTTCTAATGGCATGCTTGGCGAGACTGCAAAGAATCATGAAATGTTTTCTAGAGTCTTCAGTTTGATTTTGTGTGTACATGTGCAAGTCTTCATCTCTGAGAATGACAAAGCTTTGAACTCTTTAGTAAACATTGATTTGCTGGCTCTGAGTCTAGAATTTATTGGAAGTAATTTGTCTTTAGTTCTTAGAGACTTGATGGCAGTTTAGCTGCTGTCTTGCGTCTAGACTGGTTTGTATGCAAGATCAGTCTGGTGAGGATAGGCAAGATTATGGATAGATGCTGTGGTTTGGCATCTCATTGAGTTGGGTTTATAGAGCTATTTCAGTTGTTGTTGTTGTGTCTTTCGGCTTTTCCCGGTTAGGGGTCGCCACAGCAGAACTTCGGTCCGCTAATGATTGGCAGTAGATTTTTACATGCCGAGTTGCCGGCCCTGACGCACAACCTTCAACAAAGGTACGCCCATTCACGCATGTCTCCTCACAGAAGACGCTCTAGCTGAGAATCGAACAGGACAACATCTTACTGTGAGGCAACAACGCTACCGCAGCACCACCACCGCAGTCTATAGAGCTATTTCAGTGATATGTCATAAAGTAAAAAAAAATGTTGGACCATAATTGCTGAAGGGGGTAGTATGTATAAAAATGGACATGTTTATTGGGTTGTTTGTGATGAACAAATCTGTTAGTGGGTGACAGAGACTTAAAACCTTAGACTTAAGGTTGAGAAGGGCAGGTTCTTTGATCACTTGAATAAAGTCTAGGTTTTGTAGTAATTATATGATTTGAGCAGGGGCATTAGAGGTTTAGTTTAGTCACCCAGAAGCATATAATTTTTGTATTTGGAACTTACTGTAACAATTTTATGAATCTGTAGCTGAAACTTGTGTAGCAATGCTGGTTTGCAACTGCAAGGTGGATAATGTTTTCAAAAAAAAAAAAAAAAGTATTGGTTCTTACCAGCAGTCAGTTGTGGCATTACAGTGGAAGATTACTGTAATGTTAAGGTGTGATTGTTTTTACAGTTAAACTAACCTTCAAACATAAAAACGCTTTTGGGAAATATTCATAAAATTCATTAAAACTTTTAAACCAAAACTGTGCGATTTGTCACATCCATTAGTCATTGAAAAATAATCTGGCTCTCATTTGATGTTTGATAATCTAATAAATAAATTACCCACTTTTCTTGGGTAAGGCACCAATTTCTTAACAAAAAGACATAATTAAAAAACTCCATTCTTTTCAAAATGTCCCCAGTAGCAATAAATTATTGGCATGCTATGTGGATTTGTAGATGGATGTGCCACCAATAAAAACAAAGGGACCTATACATCAGAGATTGCTGCATTACCATCCTCCTCCTTCAAGTAAACCATTTTAACCTGATATCTGTTATTCAGTCCATTTTAGCGTATAAATACCACTGTTTTGTCTTTTTATAAGCTTACATGCTACACATTGATCCTAGCCAAAAGGCCTTAGCTTCATAGGTAGGCACTAAGCTATTGGCCCTAGGGCCTAAATAAGCCTAGCCAAAAAGGTACCCTGGCTTTCGCCAACCAAGAAAATTATTTTCCTGTGCCCCTGTCGAGCAGAGCCACAGAAGTGATCCTGGGGTGAATTTCCTATCGACCATCCAATCATTAAGATTTTTCTTGGAAGAGTGCTAATGAGGAGCTTTATTTTGATATAGATAGGTAGTTTGTTCCAGAGTATGGGAAGTCTCTGGGACAGGAATCTATCCCTCCAGCATGTTCTGTTTGTTGTGGTGACAAGGTTTAGGTCCCTAGAGCATGTAGCTCGGAGGGACTGAGATTTTTTTTAAGTGGAGTCCAACAGCTCTGGGTTTGACATAGCTTTGTATGTTAGGCAGAGATCGCCTTTGAGTAGGCAATATGCAATGGAGTAAAGCTGGAGTTTTTTGAGACTGTCTGCATAGGGCATCTGTTTGAGGCCAGTAATCCTCTTTGTGAGGTATTTATGCCGCCTTTCCAGTTGTTGTAGATGTCTTGTGAGGTACATACCAAAAGGGGCATTGTACTCTATTATAATGGGTCTAATGAGTGATGAGTAGAGGGGAACAATTACCTTTTTTTTCCTGGATAAGAAACCTTTTGTGATGTGTGCCATGTAGGATTTCCTGACTACTGTGGTAATGTGATCATCAAAGGAGAGACTACTGTCCACCTGTGTCCCAAGGTCTCTTATCATAGTTTTGGTGTTAAGTAGACTACCACCTATGTGGTAGTTCATGAGTACAGAGTTTTTACCAAAAGGGATGATGATGCACTTTTTGGCATTGAGCTTGAAGCCATGGCTTTGACACCAGGCATCTGTCTCAGTGAGGCCCTTTTGTAGAATGTCCACATCATTAGGAGTTTTGATTATGGCTCCTAGTTTGCAGTCATCTGCGAACTTCGTTAGCTAAAGACCTTCTGTGTTAGCCTGTACTTCAGAGAAATAGATAAAACAGGAGAGGACCCAGGACTGAACCCTCTGCTACTTTCACAGTGTGGGTTCTGTCAGGGAGCCAGTTGGCAACCCATCTTGTGACATAGGGATTTATACCTAGTTTAGTGAGTTTATCTATAATTGCAGAGTGGGGGATGGTGTCGAAAGCCTTGGCAAGATCTAAATAGGCTTCATTCACAAGATTTGTGCATATGTCGTAATACTGATCGGAATGCAGAATTATATTTCATCACTCGTCTGCTGTTTTAACATAATCTCTCACCTTTTAATTCTGAATTATTTCAGTGCAAATCACTGAAGTTATTACAAAAACAATTACTTTTGTCAAAGGAATCAAAGCAAACAATATTGTATTTCAAGATATTATAGAATCTCTGAATTACACTGAAATCAGGTAAAACTTGGTTTAACCTAATGGAACATAATTTAGGCATATGTAGGCATCAACAAATTTATTGTCAAGATGTAACTGATAAATGATTAGACTCTATTGAATTGTCTGTTAAACAGATAGTCTTTCTGGCATTATTATGGAAAAAGTCCATTAAATGTGATTTACTTACCAAAAGGAGTAATTCTTTTTCAGTTTGGTACCATTTTGGTAAACTAGTTGGAATAGATTTTAATCAAAGTCAGAAATGTAATAGTACCAAGGAAATTCCTCTCATTATAAGATTTACCACCACATTTGAACTATTAGTATTTTTATTTATAAAATTAAAACCGTTGCTCATTGTATTTGAGGAGCCCCACAAGTACCAGTGGTAGGATATTTACATGTGTTCATTTTTGATACTGGGTGCTGTGAATCAGTGTTGGCTAAAGCACTAGATGTACAATAATATTTTGCTTAGGTATCTTATTACTGCCTAGTGAATCATGTAAATTGCCCCCTTTACCTTTGAAGATCTTTGAGTGAAATCACTCATGTTCGGTGCATGTCTTCCTTTTTTGACCCATGGTTTCCAGCACTTTGAAATCTCTGCAGCTTGTTGTCTGAACATTTGAAGTCAGTCTTACCAGTCAGGTAGTGTCTTCACTGTATACCTCCGTGTATAGTTTGCCTGCTGTTCTCTGCTGATTAGTTACTGGTTGAACATACGTCACTCTTGACACGTGTCCTTCTGTATTCCTTTCTCCTCTCTAAGCTGACCATTGAACTTTCCTGATACTGCAGCAATGTAATTAAAGAAATTTTAATGCCCTGTGCATTTTCAAATTTCTGATACAAATATTAAGTAGAAGTCAAACAGAATGGAAGAATGTCTACATTTTTGTATTAGATATAAATATTCAGGTGATGTAACTTTTTTTCTGTAGTGGGCATCATAGTAATATGCAACAATGCTTACACAATGGATGCTGAAGATCTGATGGTTCTGATCATCACTCCAAAATAATGTCGACTAATGTCATCAACCCCTTTTCAGTTGCTGGAGGCTGTAGTGAAGGTACTATGAAATGTATTGATAAAATGCATGTTTAGACTATATTACATAATCCAGGCCTGTTAATGAATTCATTCTTTTTTTAGTACAATGAGTAAATCAAAACAATTAGACAATATAATGATGCAGTAGCTTTTGTTCAACAACCCACACATCATAAAAATCATAAATATTAGTGCATGTACCATACTTTTTTGGGGGTTTGTCTTGCATCCTTGCAGGTCACCTACATCTTGTTTTTGACCACCTTAGGTCTTCAAGAATAGCTGTCCTCTGACATCACTGAATAGATGCTATACTGAGTCAGTCGAGCCATATTGAGGACAAATGTTGCTCTATACAGAACAATGAATCAGGCCTGTGCCAGCCATGTCAATATCCCCATTACATGGCTGCCTCCAACCATAAATACTGTTTAAACCGGTCAGTAGTCTCTCTAAGGCCTTCTGTTCATTAATAGTTAAGTTGTAAAAACTCTTTACTTTTATAATTGTCATAAAGATTTGGATTTTATTTAAAACATTTATTCCATGTTTTCCAGAAAGAACATTCATCTATTTTCAAAACAAAACACTATTGCATAGAAAATAGCACGAGAAACAGTAAACTTATCCTCCCTCAACACTCGCATTTAGTGATAATGCATCTGATGGCCCATTAACTACAAGAGATGAGTTGGGATCCATACTCAAATAGCATAGGAAGAATTAGTTATAGCAATTATGTGAAGGGTACAGGAAATCAAAAGGTGAATATGTAATATGAGAGATTTCTTTGTATGACTAACCATAGCTGATATGTACTAAGATTCTGTAAGCAGAATCACAAGGAATGGCAAATGTCTGTTTTTTTACCTGCATTTGTAAAATGTCATTTACTGTAAATAATACTGTGATTTGTGGAGCTTTTCTTCCCGGGCCTCTACTGAAAATGGGCATATATCCAGTTGGACTAGCCCGGTCAACAAATGTAAAATAAATAAAAATGTAACACACTTGCTAACAGACTCAGACAGACCACTGGGCAGAAGTAAGCCTTTTCAGAAGAAGCCCAGGAGTACTTAACTGTCTGAGAAGTATCTTGGTCAGAGTCATAAAGGAGACAAATGAAAGCTGAGGGTAACAAGCCCTGCACCGTCTTCAACGTTTCACAGACTTGCTCATTTGCACTAAGTGGTAGGCAAACTATCGAAGCCCAAATGCAGCGCATTTCCCAACTGTGTGCCTGTAAAAAACAAGCTAAATTAAAAGCAATATATATTCATAATAAAAAAAATCCTTCATGTTGTCCAATTTATTCACAGCTAAATAAGCACAGTGTCGGCATTCAACAGAAGGAAAACAAGGATCACATCCAAAGAGCATGTCTCGTATGATGATGCTCTGGTTTACTGTTAGTTTCTTTCCTGTACACCGTTATTTTGGTGGCTGTTCAGCCTAGCCTCAAAGGCACTGTCCAGTCAAGTGACTTGCTCAAGAATAGGGCATAAATATGAGGCAAAAGCAGAGATGTTTTGCAAAATTAGAGGCACGCAGGCAAGCTGGCAGTTGGTGTGGAAGATTGTGTGCTGCTACCTGTAGTTAAGGCACAGAGTTGACTGTGTCAAGCTGTTTAATCAGAGAGGGGTATTTATATATATATATATATATATATATATATATATATATATATATATGTACACACACACGCACCTTATTTGCTGCAAATGGCAGTGTTTCCCCACTTACTCATTTGAATGGCTTCTTCAGACAACAGTGTGTTTACAAGAACAACCTTGTTCACTGCAACCTGATGCACAATAAATGGCAATGTTCCCCAGATGGCAGCCTATAAAACAACCTTTCCATAATCATTTGCTGCATCAACAAACACAACTTCTGTAAATGGCAATGTTTACAAAGAACACACACATACAATCCATAAATGGCAGCAACATTTAAAAGCAATGTCCATACTACCTGTTTGTTTGAAAATGTTCTCCCAGCTGGGCAGTCGCTGCAAAGATTGAAAATGTTTGAAAAAAAAAAAATTAAGATGGCATTTCATGGCGACTTCTGCTTGCCTCGTCTTAATCTACTGCCTCATTACCAGTTTCAGCTCCAGGATGGTTTTGCTAAGGATATGCTTTATAGCGATGATTTTTTTTTTAATGCAAAGGAGCAAAGCAGTTACTTTTTTAAATGTTTTATGGCTGGGATAGGCAACCCAGCCAGCACTGAGCCTTAGGCAGCTGCTTAGGTCGCCTTGTGCTAGATGTGGCTCTGTATGTGCTGTCCACTGTTTTTTGCTGGTCCACATGCTAACCATTAGTTTACATTCTTGAAAACAAATGTGATTACTGTAATCTACAAATCCCTCCACTTCAGTCACTGCCTTTTTCTTTCAAACTTCCTTTTAGAACTCCATTTAAATCACAGTTTTGAGGTAGCCAATTCATTGTTGCAGTTCCCCCACCACTTTTAGAAACACCGCACTAATGTCCTTTGTCCTAGTGTTGTTTGACCCTCTGGAGCACCTTTAACGTGGGTGTACGCTCACCTGTCACGGAGTGGGAGGTGTGCTGAAATCTGGGTGCAGCTGAAGTCCCTTTTGTAAGGGCCACTGCAGCAGTAATCTATTGTCATACTATGTTCTTACACAGTTTTACTTTGTCTGTTATGGACACAATACATTTTTGTATATTTTACAAAGACCCAAGTTTCTTTGTTACCTTAGCACTTCTGCATCAGCAGCAATTCTTTCCTGTTTCATGGCATCTACTGAAATCACTTATACTGTTTTGTTTCCTAATGTAGCAATATAATTTATCTGTAGCAAACCTGTTTTTGTTTTGTAAGTTACTGCAACAATAAAAACTGTATCTGTACTCTGAACTTCTACATTTCCCCTTTTATATTGTCATAATCTGTGTATAATCATGCAGTGTTAAGAATTTTAATGGTATTCATAAAATAAGTTTTGCTTGACTATATTTCATTTTAAGCCTATCCAATTTCTTTCAGAGATTAGTATCAAACCTTGCACCTTGATTCTGTGAGATAAATACTTTAATCATTATGACAACCCCAAATGGTAGTAATTTATAGGCAAGATTTATTCTAGCTCTTCTTGTGAGCCATTTTAAGTCTATCCAGTTTTTCCTCAAGGGTGATAACTGAACCCTGTACCTTGTGTCTGTCAGGTAAACACCTTAACTATTATGCTTGCAGACTTAAGATGTTCTTTGTGTTTCAGTTTTGCAGTCCTAACATATGGGTTATCCAGCTCCCGGTAGCCCTCAGTCGACCCGAGTACCAGAGTCCTCTGTATATGACGTCTGCTGTAAAACTGATGTCAGAACGTCAGGTATAAAGGGAGGTGGTCAGCGCCATTTCCTCAGTCTTTCTTGCCGTGGAGCTCGAAGCAGATGCAATTCACACTAGTGCCGGTCGGCCGTTTACCTTCTTTCTGCATTCCGACTACCAAGTTGAAGACGCCCTCAGATAAGTACCCCGTTGGGCACCCTCTTTTCTTGCTTTAACGAATGCCAGATAAAAATAACTGTCTTGCCTGTGAAAAACAGATTCCACACCGTGATTTTCATTCTTATTGTATAACTTATTAGGGCCTTGAACACGACATCCCTTACTGTGATCTCTGTGCTTCCTTCAACCCGCATACCATATGCCGTAGAGCTAAGATTTTATATAAGCATTTCGGAGTCTGGCATCTTCTGATCTCCTGACTACGGATATACCTTGGAAACGCAAGGACAAGGACCACGACAGGCCTAGGGTTAAAGCTACTGATGACGCGCCAGTGAAATTGGTCATCGGCTCAGCGGTAGTTAGTGAGGCGCTTTCGCAGCCCCTACAGTCTGCAGATTTTCAGCCACAGGCCTCTGCCAAGAACTTAGTCCTCCATGCCACAGGCTGCTATTTTTGTCTTCAGACCCTCCGCCTGTCACCGCCTCAGATTTGTCTGGAGCCGCTATGCAGGCACCGGCTACTGATGCCTCTTCTCTTTGACATGAGACCAGAGCCAGACCGACTACCTTAGCTCAGACTTCTGCAAGTGCTAGGCCTCCCTGAGTCCCTCCGGATTACTAGCAAATCTTTCAGCCGCAAATCTTCTCACAAGCAGATGTTGGCCTCACCTCCTGTGCCTCAGTCCCAGTTGGTAAAGATAGCTGGTGATCTTCTTTCCCTTATTAAGGGCTCTCACCCCCCCCCTTCCAAGAGGGGCTAGGGAATTGTCTCCTGATGTTTTGTCTGAATCAGATTCTGAGGTTTCCAGTATTTCTGCCGGTGAGGAAGGAAATTCTCAACTTTTTTTCTGCCTTTGAGGATTCTGATGCCGAGGACTTTATCCCTTCCGTCTCCCTTCCAGAAGATTTTTCCTTTGGGGATACTTTGAATACTCTTAGGGAGCACTTTAAATTGGAAAGTTTGAGGATCCAGGAATTTTGGGATTTGCCACAGCATAAACCTCTGGCTATACCTCCTGTTGTGGATGATTTCATGGAAGATTCTTTAACTCCTAATTCTGTTCCTCCTGCTCCCAGAAAACCTGATGGGTATTATAGTGTTCCTGTTTCTCATCAATTTATTTTTAAAAATCTTACTGCTGATCCTGAGATTATTTCTCATGGTCCCAAGAGTGTTAAGGCTACTATTGCTAAAAACCCTGTACCTTCTGATAAGGAGTCTAGGGCCTTGGATAGTTGGGGGTAAAAAGGTCTATACCTCTGCAACTCTTGCCATTAGATCTTTGAATTGTCCTTTTCACATGCTTAAGTATCAGCAGCATACTTTGGAGACTGTTAAAGGCTAAGCTTGGGAATATTCCTTCCATGTTGGAGAACAAAGACTTACAAGATTTGCTAAATTCTGCCACTCTGGTTAATAAACATTCACTTCATTGTGGTTTTGACACCTTGGAGGCTTCCTGCAGAGCAGCAGCCACTGGTTTCGTTATTAGAAGGCATGCTTGGCTTAGGGAGCAGCCTCTTTCTGAACCTGTAAAGTCTAAATTGCTGGATGTTCCTTTGCACAAAGACAACCTTTTTGGTAACAAGGCTGAGGAGGTGCTGAAAAAGTTGGAAGATAAGGCGAAATCTATGCAAGCTGCAAAAGATTTCCGTCTGGTTCAGCCTCCTCGGTTTAGTAGGCTTTATCCTTCCAAGAATTGGTCTTTCCCTGATCCTGCCAAGCAAGGTCGCTCTAGGCCTAGGGGCTTCTGCCCCTCAAAGGGCTAACCAATGACATCCTTCTTCTGCTAAATCGGGAAGTTCTAAGCTAGCTTCCCAAAGCAAGCACTCTGTGACTCCGGCCTTCTTGTGCCTACCTCTGCGGGCCCAGGGTTTCCTTTGGGGGAAAGGCTAGCCAGGTTCGCAGAGGTATGGTCTACCATCACAAACGGGTGCTCAACATAGTAAACCAAGGTTGCAAGTTTTATTTTCACACTTTCCCTGTTTTATAAGTTTTATTTTCACACTTTCCCTGTTTTACAAGGGTACCCAAACATACCCAGAACTCTCAGGGCAGAGGTGGAGAATCATATTTCTTCTCTACTGACTATGGGTGCTATAGAGCCAGTTCCTGCAAATCAGGCAGGCCTAGGTTTTTATTCAAGACTTTTTCCTGGTACCCAAAAAAGGAGGCACCTGGCACCATATTCTGGATCTGTCTAGAATAAACACTTTTCTGGTGATTTCCAAATTCAAGATGCTCACTCTTCAACAGTTACTGCCAATGCTGGACAAGGATTCATGGCTGGTAACTTTGGATCTCAAGGAGACTTATCTGCACATTCCAATAAGGGAAAGTTGCAGGCAGTTTCTTCGATGTCCTTCAAGAATGCAACTGCAGTCCTGACATATGGGTTGTCCTGCCTCAGGCAGCCCTTCGGTTGGCCGGATTCCAAAGTCTGGGTCCGGCGTTGGCTGATGTCGCCTCCTCCCTGACGTCAGAGTGGCTGGGGTATAAAAGCATCAGCCGGCGCCATCTTCTTCAGTCTTTCTTGCCGCGCGGTGCCCGAAGCAGAAGCAGTTCGCAAGTGCCGGTCGGTCAGCTCCTGTGTTTTCAATTACCGAAGTCATCTAAAAAGCTAAGTACCCCGTTGGGGAACATTTTCAGGGCTGGGGAGCAACACTTCCAGTTCTCTGCACTGCCCTTTGGCTTATCTACTGCTCCCAGAGTTTTCACCACAGACTCCTCAGATTATGCATGGGGGGCACGTTTGGAAGGCAGGGGCATACAGGGGACTTGGAGCACTCAACAGATTCATCTGCACATAAACTTAAAAGAATTGATGGCAGTGCAGCAGGCCTTGCTGGCTTTCAAGAATCTACTCTACCCTGGGGCTCTTCTAATCAGGACAGGCAATACAACAGTCATGTGGTACATCAACAAGCAGGGGGGACTCGCTCTTACCCTTTGGCAGACACAGCATGAGACTATGGTCCTTAGCAGCTTCCATGGGCATTCATCTCATAGCCCAGTACCTTCCAGGGAGGCTGAACTCCTTGGTGGATCAATTGAGCAGACATGTTCTGGATCTTCACGAGTGGCAACTTAACAAGATCATTTTCCATCGCATCACTCAGCATTGGAGCACTCCTCAGGTGGATCTTTTCTCCTCTCACACCAATCATCTCCTTCCAATCTTCTGCACCAGGGAGTCTCACAACAAAGCTTGGAGAGTGGACGCTTTGTCCTTCCCATGGACACAACTCTCAATTTATGCCTTCCCTCCTGTGCCTCTTCTTCCCACAGTGCTGCTAAAGATAAGGGATGAAAAACCAAAGGCTATTCTTATAGCACCAGATGGGCCCAGGCAGCATTGGTATCCCCTTCTTCGCAGCCTTTCCCATGCTCAGCCTTGGCATCTTCCCCTGGTACCAGATCTGTTGGTTCAGGGAGGGTGAAAGTTCCTTCATCCTCATCTTCAAACTCTGCATTTAACTGCCTGTCTTTCCCAGCAGGTGATTCAATTTCTTCATGAGGCTAGGAGGCCTAGCACCAGGAAGTCCTATGCAGATAAATGGAAGAGATTTTGCTCTTGGGAGAAGAGTCTTCTCATCCTTCTCTTTCGCTCATTCTTGATTATCTAGCAGGTTAGCTTAATGGTGGACTTTCCTTTTCTTCAATTAAGATTCAAGCTTCAGCAATTTCTGCTCATTGTTCTTTTGAGCAACCAAGTTTTTTCTCATCCCTTGATGAAGCAGTTTCTGAGGAGAGCTTGCAATCTTGGACCTCCCAGAAGAGCTGCTACTCCTGCTTGGGATCGTAATTTTGTCCTGGAGAAGCTTACTCTACCTCTATTTGAACCTGCTGCCTCTGCAGAATTAAAGTTTCTTTCATGGAAGACTGCCTTTCTTTTGGCTATTTTTTCTGCCAGAAGGGTTTTGGAGCTGCAAGCCTTAATGGTAGTAGAACCTTTCATTATTTTTCATACAGATCGCCTTTCTCTCAGAACTGTTCCCTCCTTTATGCCTAAGGTGGTTTCCAGTCTGGCCCTTAACCAGTCTATTCATCTGCCTACCTTTTTCAGTAACCCCCAGAATAAAGGGAAAGGATTCTGCACTCTCTTGATGTGCGTGGACAGTTGAGATTTGACTTAAACAGGACTAAACCCTTTCGAAAGTCTGAGCAGTTGTTAATTAGTTTTGCTCCTGGGGCTCAGGGTAAGGCTATTGTGAAACAAACCATCTCCAAATGGATTGCTCATTGTATTCACTATTGTTACCTGCAGCATGGGAAGGTTCCCCCTCAGGGTATTAGGACCCATTCTACTAGAGCATCCTCTACTTCTGCAGCTTTTTTGAGAGGTGTGCTTACTTAAGGACATTCTAGAAGCAGCTACTTGGTCTTCTGTCCATACCTTCACAAAGCATTACGGTCTGCCTTTGTTTTCTAAATCCAGGGCTGGTTTTGTCTCTGCAGTTTTGCAAGGCCTCCTTACCAACCCTTAATCTGTGACTTTCTCCCCCCTTTTGTTTTGTTCCTGGGCTTTGGGAATCAACCCATATATTAGGACTGCAATAGTGAAACACGAAGAATGTAGTACAGTTGTGTACACTTACCATAAATGTAGATGTTCGAGTGTATTCACTGTTGCAGTCCTGGTTTCCCGCCCTCCATTCCCCCTTTTTTCCTAAGGCACAGACTAGATATGTTATTTTTGGATGTTATGTTTCCAGGGAGTTTCCTTCCTGGTTTAGCCTTCTTTTGGGGGCTTCTGACAGTTAAAGTAAGAAAAACTGAGGAAATGGCGTCAGCCGCCTCCCTTTATACCTGACGTTCTGACATCAGTTTTACAGCCGACAGCAGCCAAAGTCGTATACCAAGGCGTTTGGTATTCAGGCCAACTGAGGACTACTGGGAGCTGGATAAACCCATATGTTAATACACTCTAACATCTACATTTATGGTAAGTGCACACAACTGTACTTTTCAAAATCACAGTGACCAGGGTTCCTAAAGTCCTGAACGTCCATGTAAAAGTGTAGTCACACACTCTGAAAAAGGATAAGTACTTTTTTTAAAGGAAGTGCAGAACTAAACATTTGTTTAGACATGAAAAATTATATGGCTCTGCTTACTGCTTGCTGTGGGATGGATTTGAAGTCTTCTTAAGACACTCAGTCTTGCTGGCTGGATTCTGCTAAAATTCAAAGTCTGGTTATATTTGCATTCACAGTCTGTTGCATACAGAAACTTGCAGAATATACACTGATGAGAGAATATACTTTGCAGCATCAACTTTAGAGAGCAGTAACAAATAACTTTTTATAATAAACCAAACGTACTAACGTTGCAGCTTAAAAGTACTGTTCCAACTTTACTTCTCATAGTACAGACGATGTGAGAGATATAACATTTACCTCAGGACAAATGAGTCCCTACCATACCTCTAACATAATTGGATTTATACTGCTCTTTATATACACTTTTAGTCATGTATACACATATACATTTCCTCTTGATATTCTATTTTGGAGAATTGCTCATCCTGTAGAAACAATACTAAGCTTCCTTGTTTAACAATGTCTTGTAAGAGACCAGCTTTTCTGACAGTTTGAACATCCTGTATTCTATTTGGATCTTTGTATAAGAACATCTGTTCTTGTCCCAATGCTGATAAACATGTCCTGTTTTCCATGCAGAAAAACATATTTTTGAGGAAACACATTGCCACAGTGTCATTGTCCATTCTTTACAAGCAGATTTTGCATTTTTGCTCTTGCATACATCCTGTTTTTAAGTCTGTAAGGGAAAAATGTCCTTTCAGCAGGTTCCTTATTTTCCAAGCCATGGTCATTTAGTATGACTGCTAATCACATATTACTAAACTCTGTTTCTGCATTTAAGCAAGCTTTTTCTTTCAGCATATTTACAACAGAATTAATTTCAGCCTTATATTCATAAAATCTAACAAGACATATTTCAAATATTAATCTGTGGGGGTGCTTTCTCCGCTCTAGACTCATGCAAAACTCTGCTACCCAACAAGGCCAGACCTAGAATGAGGATCTTCGTGTTTCACTATTGCAGTCCTCACACTTGGGTTATCCTACCAGGAGTGTAGCCCTCAGTCGTCCCAAATACGAGAGGCTTAGTGTTTCTGCGTCAGTTGCTGTCGCTGCAGGACTGATGTCAGTTCGTCAGTGGTATAAAAACAGGCAGCCAACGCCATTACATCAGTCTTTCTTGCCCAGAAGCAGTTCTCGCGAGTGCTGGTTGGCCGCTACCTGAATTTTTCATTTTGAAAGTGAAGTTGAAGTCTTCTAAAGCTAAGTACCTTGTTGGGGATCCTTTTTTCTTGCTCTAACCGATGTCGGAAAAAATTAACAATTGTCTCGCCTGTGGAAAGCAAATACCACACCGAGATTTCCATTCTTACTGCGTCACCTGTTTAGGCCCAGACTACAATGTCCCTTGTTGCAGTTTTGTGCTTTGTTCAACGCCTCCCTTGTTGCAGATGTTCATCGTGCATACAGCTGCAGTCATAACAGATGGGTTCTCCTGCCATCAGGCGGGTCCTCGGTCGGCCGAATTCCAAAGTCTAGGTCCGGCGTCGGTTGTCGTCGCTTCTTCCCTGACGGCAGTGGCGACGGGTATAAAAGAACCAGCCGACGCCATTTTCTTCAGTCTTTCTTGCCGCGCGGTGCCCGAAGCAGAAGCAGTTTGCAAGTGCCGGTCGGCCAGCTCCTGAAATTACGAAAATTTTGCAACTGAAGTCTTCTTGAAAGCTAAGTACCCCGTTGGGGAAACTTTTCTTGCCTCAGACCGATGTCAGACAAAGTTAATAATTGTATTTCATGTGGGAAGCAAATACAGCATAAGGATTTTCATTCCCTCTGCATTCCTTGCTTAGGCCCAGACCACGACGTCTCGGTCTGTCGTTTTTGTGCTACATTCAACAAACGCACCATTAAGCGTCGGGCGGAGTTCGCCCACCACTATTTTGGCAAAAAAATTAACTACATTATGTCGTCGGGTACGCAGACTCCAGTTTTGTCTAAAAAACGCAAAGATAAGGACCGACACACGAGGTCCGCGGCCTCTACCGACACCACGCCAAAGCCGACTACAGGTGGTCCGGTTCTCAGCGAGGTGCCTACGCAGCCCCTGCCTACCGACGACACTTCATTGGTGGTGTCTTCTGTGCCCGAGGTCGCAGGCTCCTCGGCCCGCACCCCGACTACAGATACCGAAGCCACTTTTGGTGGTGAATCTCAAAATGTAGACAGGTCTGCCTCCTCTCAAGGTGTCTTCAGACCTTCCTCTTCTTTTTCCATCAAGGCTTTCACCAAGTCTAAAGCAGCCATGCATTCTAAGAGACAAGCTACACAGGGCCCTTCTCCAGGCCCCATGCCTAAAAAAACAGATGCTTAAAATGGCTGAGGATTTAATTACTCTTATCAGGGGTTCTCAACCCCCCCCCCTGGACAAAAGGCCCAGAGTGGAGGAAGAATCCCTCTCCTCTGACCAGGCCTCCATTATTTTGGAGCACTCTGATGAACAGGAACATTCTTACTCCTCTTTTGAAGATTCTGATGCAGAGGAGTCCATTCCCCCTGTCTCCCCCCCAGAGGATTACTCATTTGGGGAAACCTTGCATACCGTAAGGGAACACTTCCACTGGGAAGGCCAAGAGAACTCAGATTCCAAGAAAAGGCTTAGGGATTTTCTCTTGCTACCTCAGCACAGGCCTCTGGCTATACCTCCTGTCTTAGACATACTAGATGATGTGTACTCTGAGGCCTGCCTTAACCCGGATTCTTTACCTCCAGCCCCAGTCAAGTCTGACAGGTACTTCCGGGTTCCTGACTCGCACCAATTTTTATACAAAAGCCATGCGGCTGACCCAGAAACTATCTCACAGGGCCCCAAGGGAATTAAGGCCTCCACTGCTAAAAATCCATTACCTTCCGTGAGAGATTCCAGATCCTTAGAAATGTCGGGAAAAAAGGTATACACCTCGGCCACTTTAACCATGAGGGCATTAAACTGCCAATTCCATATGCTAAAGTACCAACAGTTTCTGTTATCACAGTTGAGAAGCAAAATGTCACAACCTGAACAACCAGACTTGAAGGAGTTTCAGGATTTGATACATAGTGCAGAACAAGTGGGTAAGCATACCTTGCAATGTGGTTTTGATGCTCTAGAGGCCTCATGTAGAGCTGCTGTTACAGGATCAGTCATACGTAGACATGCCTGGCTCAAGGAGCAAACCTTACCAGATCATGTCAAAGCTAAATTACTAGATGCCCCTCTACAAAAGGATGTATTATTTGGTGTTAAAGCTGAGGAGGTATTAAAGAAAATGGAGGAAAAGGCTAAATCAGTGCAAACAGTGAAAGATTTTCTACAGGTACAACCTCCACGTTTCAGTAGAAATTGGCCTTCCAAAAATTGGTCCTTTCCAGCCACGGTTAGACTGCAAAGAGGTAGATACAGGTGCCCGAGGGACAGAGGGCAATCTCAAGGATCGTTTAGAGGCTGACAATGGCAAGCTCCTACACAAAGAGGTGGTGAGGATAGTTCGCAGCCATTTAGAAAGCAAGCTCAATGACTTTCCCCTTTGCATGCCAAGCAAGGCTCAAATGGCAGCACCCTTAGGTGGAAAACTGGCGTTATTTTCAAAAAATTGGCATATTGTCACAAAAGACAAATGGATTCTGGACATTATAAACAGAGGCTACAGATTCCATTTTCACACCCTTCCAAAAATGAGAGGCATGCCAAACCTGCCACACAATCAAAGGGCAGAGGCACAAAGACAAATTTTAGATCTCATGGACATGAAAGCTATTCAAGAGGTACCAACTCACGAACAAGGTCAAGGTTTTTATTCCAGACTATTCCTGGTACCAAGGAAGGGAAAAGATTGGAGACCTATTTTGGACCTATCCATCCTAAACACATTTTACTGCAAAATTCAAGATGCTCACATTACAGCAGCTTCTTCCCATGCTGGGCAAGGAGTCTTGGCTGGTAACATTGGACCTCAAGGAGGCATACCTGCATGTCCCAGTCAGACAAAATTGCAGCAGATACCTCAGATTTCTTGCAGGTTCAACCCATTATCAATTCTCTGCATTGCCCTTTGGCTTATCTACTGCGCCCAGAGTATTCACAAAATGCCTGGCATCAGTAATTGCCTACTGCAGACTTCAAGGGATACAAATATACCCATATTTGGATGACTGCCTGATCCAAGCGGACAGCAAGCACATACTTCTGAAACACCTGGCTTTTGTAATAATGTTGTTGAATTCTCTGGGATACACAGTCAACAAAAAGAAATCAAGGCTAATACCCTCTCAGAAAATAATTTTCCTGGGTGCCAACTTGGGCACAAACACCCAGATGGCCTACCTCACGCCAGAGAAGCAGGGGCAACTAACTCAATACTTCAGAAAACTAGCAAATTTCACCAGGCTGACTGCAAGGAAAATCCTGCAGGCTCTGGAATTCATGGTATCTTGCATCCTACTAATCCCATGTGCAAAGTTGTATATGAGGAGACTTCAATGGTACCTGAAAAACCTATGGTCTCAACACAGCCACAGTTTGGAAACAATAATACCACTAATTCCATGTCTTCAAAAGGAATTTCTGTGGTGGGCTCAAGCATGCCAGACAAACACAGGTCTCCCATTCTGCAAACCTCAAGCGAATCAAGTCATCACAACAGACGCCTCGGACTACGCCTGGGGGGCGCACATGACAGATCGGTACATTCAGGGCAAATGGTCCCAAAAAGAAAAGCACCTTCACATCAATCAAAAGGAAATGCTAGCAGTAATAAATGCTATTATAGCTTTCAAAGACCTGCTGCATCCAGGTCAGCTATTGATAAGGACAGACAACACCACAGTAATGTGGTACATAAACAAACAGGGAGGAACCCATTCATACCCCCTATGCAGACTGGCCATGTCACTTTGGAACATGGCTCTGGAATTACAAATCTAACTTCAAGCACAGTACTTGCCAGGCAAGGAAAACACGCTGGCAGACAACCTAAGCAGAAATATGACAGATCCACACGAATGGAAGTTGCATCCTCAAGTTTTTACAGAGATAATTCAAGCATGGGGAAGGCCAGACATAGATCTCTTTGCCTCCCACAAAAATCACCAATTGACAAAATTCTGCTCAAGGACTTTTCATCCACAGGCCTGGAGAGTGGACGCACTCTTTCAGTTGGACAACAATGACAGTTTATGCCTTTCCACCTCTTCCTCTGCTGCCCAAAGTTCTATTAAAAACCATAGCAGACAGACCAAAGATGATTCTCATTGCTCCAGACTGGCTAAGACAACATTGGTACCCACTCCTGAGGAGTCTGACGCATTCCCCTCCATGGACCCTACCTCTAATGCCTCTTCTTCTGACTCGGCACAGCTTCAAAACTCTTCACAGTCAGCTGAAAACACTCAGTCTGGCCGCATGGAAGATTCCTTAACATCACAACAGACCCTACTCTCCAAGGAGGTGCAGGACGTCATTTTGGAGGCCAGAAGGCCTTCTACTAGAAAAGCGTTCTCCGCAAAATGGAAACGGTTTTGTGCCTGGAATGAGAAAAAGGGCCAGAATCCTGGAAAACTGAATTTACCTCAAATATTACAGTATCTAGCTGAGCTGCTAAGCAGTGGACTTTCATTCTCCTCCATCAAAATCCATGCCTCAGCCATTTCTGCAGAATACAACACTGATCCACCTTTATTCTCTTACCCCCTCTTAAGACAGTTCCTCAGAGGGGCTAAGAATATAAAACCCCCAAGGAAACAACCAATACCTCCTTGGGACCTCAATTTCATTCTAGAAAAGCTGACCTTGCCTCTTTTTGAGCCAGCTGCCTCAACAGATTTGCAATATTTGTCCTGGAAAACAGCTTTCCTTCTGGCTATCCCCTCAGCTCGTAGGGTATCAGAACTACAAGCCCTCATGGCTGTGCAGCCTTTTATCATCTTCCATCAGGACAGAGTTTCCTTACGAACCAACCCGTCTTTTATGCCAAAGGTGGTATCCAGGGTAGCTTTGAATCAGGCTATACACTTACCTACCTTTTACCCTAATCCTCAAAACAAAGGGTAGAGACTATTACATTCCTTGGACATCCACAGACAGATGCGCTATTATTTGGACAGAACAAAGCCTTTCAGAAAATCAGAACAGCTCTTTGTGTCCTATGCTATAGGAGCTCAAGGGCAGCCAATTTCCAAACGGAAAATCTCAAAATGGATAGCCCACTGCGTACACTTTTGTTACTCTTTTCATGGTAAAACTGTACCTGCAGGCATCAGATCTCACCCCACAAGGGCCACAGCTACCTCTGCAGCTTTCCTCAGAGGAGTTCCTACCAAAGATATTTTGGAAGCAGCCACTTGGAGTTCTGTGCATACCTTCTCCAAGCACTACCACCTACCATTATACTCCAAAACTAGAGCAGGCTTTGCCACTGCAGTCTTGCAGGGCATCCTGGCTCCTCCTAGTTCCACCTAGTGCCTACCACCCCTTTCTTAGCGTTGGGATTCTACCCATCTGTTATGACTGCAGCTGTATGCACGATGAACATAGTACAGTTTTGTACTTACCATAAATGTAGATGTTCAAGTGCTAATACAGCTGCAGTCCAGGTTTCCCTCTCTTCTTCCTCTCTTGGGACAGGTCTATTGGCCAACACCTCCTCATACAACCTGATTGGGGTATTCATTTATGGTGTATTTGCTTGCAACTACTGTATTTTTATTATATTGCATTGTTTTATTATGCAAATTTATTTATTGCCTTCCTTCTGGGGGCACCTGACATCTGGGGCAAGAAAAACTGAAGAAAATGGCCTCGGCTGGTTCTTTTATACCCCTGTCGCACTGAAGTCAGGGAAGAAGCGACGACAACCGACGCCGTACCTAGACATTGGAATTCGGCTGACCAAGGACCCGCCTGATGGCAGGAGAACCCATCTGTTATGACTGCAGCTGTATTAGCACTCTAACATCTACATTTATGGTAGGTACAAAACTGTACTTTGTGCTTTGTTCAACGCCCAAACTATTCAACGTCGGACCCTTATTGTAGCTAAATACATTCGCCCTTGATCTCCATATTCCAAAATGGCTTAGGTAAGCCATCCGACTACCCATCTTCCGAAAAAACGTAAGGATAAAGACAGAGACAGACCGCACAGGTCCAAAACTGCCAACGACGCTTTCGTTAAGCTAGTCACCAGTTCACCGGTATTCAGTGAGGCTCTTTTGCAGACCCTGATGCCCGGATCGATGGATTCGCAGGACACTACCAAGACCTGTTCAGTATACCATGATACTCTTCTTTGACTGTGGAACCTGCGGATGTCTCTACCTTGGATGGGTCCAGAGCCGCTGTGCAAGCACTGGCTTTTGAGGACGTTCTTCTTACTACTGATACTCGACACAAACAGACTTCTTTCGCGTCTTCAGTTCTTTCTAAAACTACAGAGTTTCTAAGGCTGAGTACGAGCTACGCCTAAAAGACAGACGACCCAAACTCGCGCGCCTGGTTCCTTGCCACAATCACAGCTGCTTAAAATGGCGGAAAGCCTTATGCTAATTAGGGGCAGCCAGCCTTCTCCTGCTAAAAGAAAGAGACTTGTCCCCAGCACCTTTATCTGACCAAGTGTCCGACTCTGAGGTTTCTGATTATGAAGACATGCCCTTATCTGCTTATGAGGATTAAGATGCAGAGGAATCCATTCCTTCTGCCTCTCCTCCAGAGGACTTTTCTTTTGGTGAAACCCTACATACCTTGAGACAGCACTTCCATTGGGAATGCCAGGATTACTCTCAGTCCAAAAAGAGACTCGGGGAATTTTTAGATTTACCTCAGCACAGACCCTTAGCTATACCCCCTGTCCTGGATGTTGTGGATGATGTTTTTATGGAATCCAGTCTAACTCATGATACTTTACCTCTAGCTTCCAGGAAACCTGACTGGTATTAGAGTCCCTGACTAACACAAATTTCTTTTCAAGAATCCTACTGCCCAAAGGTAATCTCCCAAGGGCCTAAAGGAATAAAAGCAACTACAGCTAAGAATCCCACCCCCTCGGACAGCGATTCTCGAGCTTTAGACAGATGGGGTAAAAAAAGTATATACTTCTGCAACTCTTGCCATTAGAGCATTAAATTCAGTTCCACATGCTGAAATACCAGCAACATACCATGGAACTCATTAAACAAAAATTATCTATCTTCCCTGACTGTGCAGAAAATAAAGATTTACAGGAATGTATGCATTCTGCAAGTCAATAAGCATATACCCTGCAATGTGAGTTTGACGCCCTAGAAGCATCCTGCAGGGCACCAGTCACAGGTTCTGTACTTCGAAGGCATGCTTGGCTTAAGCAACAGACCTTGCCAGATCATGTCAAATCAAAATTATTGGACACCACTGCACAAAGACAATCTGGCACCAAAGCAGAAGAGGTTTTAAAAAAGATGGAAGAAAAAGCTAAATCTATGCAGACAGTTAAAGACTTTTTGCAAGTTCAGCCTCCAAAATTCAGTAGGCATTGTCCCTAAAACATTGGTCCTTTCATGCCCCCTCAAGGCCACCTCAGACAAGACCTAGGGGTAACAGACCCCCAGACAGCAGTCTCAGGGTATGCAGAGATCTAAACAATGGAGTACCTCCACTTCTAAACCAGGGAGTGCTAAGCCACCCCTTATGGAAAGAATTCCCAATGATTCCTCCTCTCACCTCTGCCCATCTGTGCATGTCCCTAGGAGGAAAACTTGCCTCCCATGCAGAAAACTGGGCCTCCATCACCAACGATTGATGGGTCCTCAACATAGTGTCCCGGGGTACAAATTTTATTTCCACACTTTGCACCCAGGGATTCCCAGATCTTCCTCCAAACCAGTGGGCAGAGGCAGAAAACCAAGTTCATTCCCTGCTCTCCATGAGGGCAATTCAGCTTCTCCCTATTCCAGACTTTTTCTAGTACCCAGAAAAGAGGGCACCTGGTGCCCAATCTTAGATCTATCTATTCTAAGCACCTTCCTGGTGGTACCAAAATTCTCACACTGCAGCAGCTTCTCCCTATGCTGTCCAAAGATGCCTGGTTAGCCACTCTAGACCTCAGAGGCATATCTGCATATCCCAATCAAAGATTATTGCAGAAAATATCTACGTTTCGGGGCAGGATCTATGCATTATCAGTTCTCAGTAGACTATTCTGGCAGAACGACCATTGACATATGTAAAGTACTTTTACTACTTCACTGACCATACACCTACCATTATTTGACGTACTGTGGCTTTCACCTTGCACACTTTGGTCTGCCTGCATCCTGGCCAAGATTGTATCTGAAAAATTGACATATGCAATTTGCATACCTATTCCATTGCAAAAGCAAATTAAAGCAAAAAACATATTATACACAATACGTGCACAAATAAAATGAAGCAAGTGAAAGCAGTGATGCCCACTTGTAGAACTTTGTGTCTCAAAAAAGCCTCATCAAGAACAGCACTGAGGTTCTTTGCTGTTAAAGCATTAGGAAATAGTTAAGCTCTTAACCATTTATTTCTCCTAATGTGTACTAGAAGCAGCAGCTGGTAAACTAGTACAGACACCATCATAACCACATTTAACCATGTTGGAGCCCCAACATTATTTGCACTCTGCATCAATTTTGACTTTTTTTTTTTTTTAACAAAGTGCAATATATGCAATCAGTTGTCAGTCTCTATGCATCTGGTAATTTATGGAACTTAACACTCAGTACAGCTGAACTATAGACCTTTTTTACCACAAAACTGCTTTCTGTTACAACCATAAGTCAGGGTTGATGCCTGAGTCGTTGTGAAGCTAACTGTATGAATGACCAGATGAGTCAAGACTACAACTGCTGAGCTGGCAGGGTCCTCTGCTTGGGCAGCTTAGCTGACAACACCAACAGAGAGGCAAACTGCGTAATGCAGAAAGGCCTTACAAAGTCTGTAAGCCCCCCCCCCCAAGATTTGTCTTAACCAGGAAAAATAAGGTGTAAAGACAACTAATGTGAGATCATAAAGTAATAAGGCCTTCTTAGTCTTAAAGACATAAAATACTGTGGTCTCATAAGACCACCCCTTTAATGAGTTATATACAGTGAACTGTTATCAACTCTCCTTTGAGAGTCCAAGCAATCCTACTCAGAAACATGATTGAGCTTGCTGCCCTAGCCATTCCATCAGTGCAATCGAAGTAATAATGGGCCACATGTAAACCCACTGAGAAAGCTACAGAAAGAGCATTGACCATATTCTCTTTCATGGAGCATTCGCTTTTAAGTTTCACCTCTGCCAACATACGACTAAGCATGGCAGATCATTCCCCAGCATCCCTTTTGTCCCAGGCTCCCTAAGCTAATATTCTTTCCAGAACACCTCTACCTACAATCATGAGCACCTAAGGCCCCCACTTCAGGTCTTTGACAACCATCTAAAAGGCAGGCCTTAAACTAGCAATTACTGTCTCAATGCACCCAAATGAAGGCTCTCAGAGACAGAAACCAGTCCACAAAAAGGCAAGATAAATCCGTTTAATAT
The DNA here is from genome assembly GCF_019279795.1 of Protopterus annectens. NCBI lineage: Eukaryota > Metazoa > Chordata > Ceratodontiformes > Protopteridae > Protopterus > Protopterus annectens. Next base: position 587,717,542 of record NC_056746.1, read on the forward strand.
GAAGAGCTTTTCGTCGCCTACAATGAGGCAACTTCTTCAGATGAATTTCAATTAAGAAACACAATTTTATATGCTAATCTGGTCACATGATAAAGAAAACGTTATACCAATGCTACACAAAATAGTGCTAGCAATATATGATTAAAACACATCAGAGTTTTTAACTATTATTTATGCACTCGCCTAACTATAATTAAGCAAGATATTTACTTATAATAAACAAATTTTACCAAGCTTTGTCTAAAAACACATAATACAAAATAAAGTACAATTATGTCTAAAGATAAAAATTAAGAGTTAAAAGTCGAAGGTTATACATCAATATTAAAAAGCAAAATCACAAAATAGGTACTAGTGCAAACTAGTAATAGTGTACAAACAGTTATTAATTTAGTTTGTTCAAGTTTTTTATAAAGTAATTAAAGATTATTGTATATAGACTTCACAATTAATTGGATGACTTACTAGTAGTGGGTACTATCTTGGTGCCTATCTGTCCAGGCTTTTGAGTTTTAAATGACACACAATATTACAACGTTCATTTAAGCCAGGCTCAAAAAATGCATTTGTTATTTGCCATGACAGTTAATGGTCCTCCAAGAGCAAGTTTAAGGGCCCTCCTCTAATGTCATGTTGAATTTGGTCAGTTGCTCTAAATTTAAAACTGTGGCCTTCGTAAGACGTAACGTGTTTGGCTAAAGCATTTTCTTCTTTGTTGTTAGCTATTGCGCAAGTGTGTTAATATATTCTGTCTCGTAAACGGCATTCAGTTTTGCCTATGTAGAATGCTTTGCATAATATGCAAGAAGCTACATAGACAACTAGTTTGTAGTTACAGTTTAACTTGTAGTTTGTGTTGTATTGTTTGTCGTTAATAATGAATTTTGTGAATATACTAACACATTTACACATACAACCACAAGAGTACATTCCCACTCTTATTAAATTCTTTTGTTTTACTCGATTCAAGAATACTTTTTAGATTCTTGCCCCTCCTAAAAATAATTTTAAGGTAATCACTAAATTTTGCAGACAAGGTTGTGTCGTATTTAAATAGTTCCCAATTTTTATATAGTATATATCTCATATTAATACTATCCGAGTTGAATGTTGTAATGAAGCTACATTCAAAACTCATAGTTCCACTACTGTCTGTTGTTTCAACATCATTCACTTCAGTTATGTTTTGTGTGTTGCTAAATGTGTCTGTGGAAAAACTAAAATTGGGTAAACTAATTTTACACAAAAGTTGACATGCGTTTAAACTTGGGGTAATAGAACCGTTCTCTCTTTTTAGCTCGACTTCACTAAAAATGTTCTTAATTAAGTCCAGTGGGTAACCCCTCTGTTGGAACACGTTTTCTAATAGATTACATTCTGTAATAAAGTCACTGTAAAGAGAAGTCATACGGGCAGCTCTTATCATTTGTCCTTTTACTATGGCTCTTTTTTGTGGCAAAGGATGTGAACTTATGAAATGTAAATAAGAGTTACAGAATGTACTTTTCCTATAAATTTTAGAAATATATCTATTATTAGCTACATCTTTAGTTAAGTTGATGTTTTTTTTTCTTGAAAATTAGATGTAAATTTAAAAAAAACTTGTACTATTAAGGTAATCAAGAAGTTTTGTAGCTGATTCTAAGTTACCTCGGAATAAGATAAATATATCGTCGAGGAAACGTGTATAGTACTTAATGTTAGACATCCATTCAACCTGTTCAAATATATAAAGCCTTTCCCAATACACCATAACTGTGTTAGCAAAGCTTGCTCCACAGGGGGAGCCCATTGCTACCCCGCATTTCTGTAAGAATAACTCATTATTAAATGAGAAATAGTTGTTAGTGAGTATGATGTCTAGAAGAGTTGTTACTAAATAGGTTTCTTTACTAGGGGCTCCTTTTTTAGAGAAGAATAAGTTGACCCATTCTAAGCCTTCAAAATGTGGGATTGACGTGTAAAGATCTACTACGTCAATTGTGATAAAATTAGTCTCATTGTCATAAGGGGTTTCATTTATACTTTTCAAGAATGCCCATGAATCTTTACATACTTGTGACTTCGTTAACAAGTACTTTTTTAGTATATGATCTACTACCTTTGCACAAGCGTATGTGATCGAATTACGCCCGTCAATAAGTGGTCTAAATGGTGGGTTGAATACATTCTTGTGTATTTTAGGCACTGCAAATAAAACAGGAATTTTTGGCCAAATTATAGTCATATATTTATATAAATTGGTGTTGATATACCCCTCTTTAAACAAGTCGTTAATATAGCCCTTAATCCGGCCATAAGCAGTATTGACCTCATTGGTGGATACCTTATCATAGGTGTTACTGTCCAAAATAGCCTGCACTGTCTTTGTAATCAAACTGGTCAAAAATTGCAAGGCCACCACCTTTATCAGGTTTTATTGCTCTTACCTTAAGTGACTTAAAGATGTTTAGTGAAATAGTTTCATCTAAGGTGGTGTTAGTTGTTTGTACATTTTTATGAAACAATTTATTACGATAATAAACTAAATATCTCAAGTCCAATTCTGTGACTGTCTCAAACAAGTTCAGTGCAGGGTGTAAGGGAGGATTGTATTCACTGGCAACTCTGAAAAGATAGTTGGTACAAGTAGAGTTGCCGAACAAAAGGTTCAGGTTCAGTTTCCTCACAAACAGTTTTAAGTCTAACTGTTTGAACTATGTCCATCTGTTGGTTAGGAACGAAGGTGTTACCCTTCGCTAAAAGTTCCACAAGAGCTGAGTCAATTTCAATACATGAGTAGATGAATATGTTAAAATTCACCTGTTTTGTTTTTTACAATGGCAACAGAATGTTGCCTGTCATGTGTTATCTCCTGGGTCTGTTGTTCGTACGCGGTTTGTTTCTTTGTTGTTGTTGTTGCTGTTGGTAATTATAATTAGTTTTTTTTGGAATTACTCCTGAATGGTTACTATTAACCTTGTTTGCTGGATTGCAATTATTCGGGTTATCTGTTTGGTGATTACTAGTATTCTTGTTATTTACCCGAAGGCAGTCAGACCATCTGTTTTGGTTCGGAACTGGTGTTGCAGAATGGTCTTTAACCACTGGGGCAGAATTTGAAACGTTTTCAACTAAGTTAGAATCATCATCTGTTGTATTGAACGCGTTGTTGTTACTGCGTAAGATTGCTGCACCATCTTGAGCACTAGAAGGTTTTGGGTATGCAGACCCGTTATTATATGCTGTACGGTCTCTATTCATTTTTTTTGGCTTTGGTTGCTCGTAATCTGTCCAATAGTTGGTCGATGCTAACAAAGCTTCTCTCATATTCATATTTGTATCTAGGAAAGTCGGCATGGACAGTGATGGCAGAATTTATTTTAACTACTTCCCTAGATAAATTCGCTATCTGGATAGCGTAATGTTTAAGCATTAATTCCATTAATGCAAAACCCTGTTGGTCGAATAAAGAAGTCAGTTCTAAATGGAACAGAGTCAGCTACAAGTCCTGAAGGCTATAGGTAATGCCTTAAACCCTTAGGGACTAAACGTTCTTTTAAACATTCTTGAAAATAGCTAGTCTCGAGTTGAAGCTTTTTGATTTTAACTAATTTTGTGTCCAACGGTTTCAATTGATCAGTTAAAGCTGGTGAACTAACCTGTATTGCTGTAGTGTTGTCAGCCGGTTGCCCCACGTTTATATACTGCGTGAATTTAAGTTTACTTGTGTCTTGGATCCACTCTTCGAGTTGCGGGGTACTAATAAAGCCCTCCAACGCCATTGCGAACTCCAGGTGTGTCATTATGAAGTCTATTTTCATCATTCAAACCTCCAGTGTTTTCGCTGTTTTCGTTAACTGGGTTTCCCCTCAATACTTGGTTGTTTGTTGGGTTTGAACATCCAGTTATTACAGTATTAGATGGAAGTTGTTGTCCTGGCGGGATATAGTTGGAATTGCTGATTGCTGTATCCAAGGACAAAGTTACTTTAGGTAACTGTGTATACAAACGCGCAGTCAACGCATCGACGCGTTGAGACAAAGCTTGAATTAAAGCTGTTAATTCCACAAAAAGGCAAGATAAATCCGTTTAATATGAAGCGCTTTTCGTCGCCTACAATGAGGAAACTTCTTCAGATGAATTTCAATTAAGAAACAATTTTATATATTTTTGTGGACTGGTTTCTGTCTCTGAGAGCCTTCGTTTGGGTGCATTAGTATTTTTCTACCAGTTTGTCAATTGTTGTTTGTTACATGGCTTCGGGGAACAACAGTAACATGAACAGTCCTACTCTGTTTGAACCTACTCAGACTCAGTCTGACTTAAATAACTTAACAGCTTTAATTAAAGCTTTCTCTCAACGCATCGATGTGTTGACTGCGCATTTGGATACACAGTTACCTAAAGTAACTTTGTCCTTGGATACAGCAATCAGCAATTCCAACTATATCCCTCCAGGACAACAACTTCCATCTAATACTGTAATAACTGGATGTTCAAACCCAACAAACAACCAAGTATTGAAGGGAAACCCAGTTAACGAAAACAGCGAAACACAGGCGGTTTGAATGATGAAAATAGACTTCATAATGACACACCTGGAGTTCGCAATGGCATTGGAGGGCTTATTAGTACCCCGCAACTCGAAGAGTGGATCCAAGACACAAGTAAACTTAAATTCACACAGTATATAAACGTGGGGCAACCGGCTGACAACGCTACAGCAATGCAGGTTAGTTCACCAGCTTTAACTGATCAATTGAAACTGTTGGACACAAAATTAGTTAAAAATCAAAACGCTTCAACTCGAGACTATTTTCAAGAATGTTTAAAAGAACGTTTAGTCCCTAAGGGTTTAAGGCATTACCTATACCCTTCAGGACTTGTAGCTGACTCTTTGTTCCATTTAGAACTGATTTCTTTATTCGACCAACAGGGTTTTGCATTAATGGAATTAATGCTTAAACATTACACTATCCAGATAGCGAATTTATCTAGGGAAGTAGTTAAAATAAATTCTGCCATCACTGTCCATGCCGACTTTCCTAGATACAAATTATAATTACCAACAGGAACAACAACAACAACAAAAAAACAAACAGCGTACGAACAACAGACCCAGGAGATAACACATGACAGGCAACATTCTGTTGCCATTGTAAAAAACAAAACAGGTGATTTTAACATATTCATCTACTCATGTATTGAAATTGACTCAGCTCTTGTGGAACTTTTAGCGAAGGGTAACACCTTCGTTCCTAACCAGCAGATGGACATAGTTCAAACAGTTAGACTTAAAACTGTTCGTGAGGAAACTGAATCTGAACCTTTTGTTCGGCACCTCTACTTATACCAACTATCCTTTCAGAGTTGCCAGTGAATACAATCCTCCCTTACACCCTGCACTGAACTTGTTTGAGACAGTCACAGACTTGGACTTGAGATATTTAGTTGATTATCGTAATAAATTGTTTCATAAAAATGTACAAACAACTAACACCACCTTAGATGAAACTATTTCACTAAACATCTTTAAGTCACTTAAGGTAAGAGCAATAAAACCTGATAAAGGTGGTGGCCTTGCAATTTTTGACCAGTTTGATTACATAGACAGAGTGCAGGCTATTTTGGACAGTAACACCTATGATAAGATATCCACCAATGAGGTCAATACTGCTTATGGCCGGATTAAGGGCTATATTAACGACTTGTTTATAGAGGGGTATATCGACGCCAATTTATATAACTATATGACTATAATTTGGCCAAAAATTCCTGTTTTATTTGCAGTGCCTAAAATACACAAGAATGTATTCAACCCACCATTTAGACCACTTATTGACGGGCGTAATTCGCTCACATACGCTTGTGCAAAGGTAGTAGTTCATGTACTAAAAAAGTACTTAACTGAGTCACAAGTATGTAAAGATTTGTGGGCATTCTTGAAAAGTATAAATGAAACCCCTTATGACAATGAGACTAATTTTATCACAATTGACGTAGTAGATCTTTACACGTCAATCCTACATTTATCCCACATTTTGAAGGCTTAGAATGGGTCAACTTATTCCTCTCTAAAAAAGGAGCCCCTAGTAAAGAAACCTATTTAGTAACAACTCTTCTAGACATCATACTCACTAATAACTATTTCTCATTTAATAATGAGTTATTCTTGCAGAAATGCGGGGTAGCAATGGGCTTCCCCTGTGGAGCAAGCTTTGCTAACACAGTTATGGTGTATTGGGAAAGGCTTTATATATTTGAACATGTTGAATGGATGTCTAACATTAAGTACTATACACGTTTCCTCGATGATATATTTATCTTATTCCGAGGTAACTTAGAATTAGCTACAAAACTTCTTGATTACCTTAATAGTACAGCAAGTTTTTTTAAATTTACATCTATTTTTCAAGAAGAAAACATCAATTACTTAGACATCAACTTAACTAAAGATGTGGCTAATAATAGATATATTTCTAAAATTTATAGGAAAAGTACATTCTGTAACTCTTATTTACATTTCACAAGTTCACATCCTTTGCCACAAAAAAGAGCCATAGTAAAAGGACAAATGATAAGAGCTGCCCATATGACTTCTCTTTACAGTGATGTTATTACAGAATGTAATCTATTAGAAAACATATTTCAACAGAGGGGTTACCCACTGGACTTAATTAAGAACCTTTTTAGTGAAATCAAGCTAAAAAGAGAGAACGGTTCTATTACCCCGATTTTAAATGCACGTCAACTTTTGTGTAAAATGAGTTTACCCAATTTTAGTTTTTCCACAGACAAAATTGAAAAGTAGACTTGTAAGCTGAAAGAAAGCGGCAACCTTGAGTCCCAATCTTTATAAAACGTCCAATTTATTTAAATAACACAAAATACTTCAAACCAACAAGAAATCCACAGATGCACGATACTAAGCGCTTTCACCCATCAAGCTGGGCATCATCAGAGTACAGTAAACATGTTGCAAGTCATCCCTTTTATACTTTAAAGGTGCCCTTAATCAAATAATTAAATAATTAACTAATCAATTAGTTAAAACAGAGTGTTTCTTAAAGGTATTACAACCTTTTTCAAATATTGTTCTTAAAATAAAATTGTTAGACAACATTTATGTTCGTTCAAGAGGTTCTGTAAAATAGAAAATAGAAAAACAACAATTAAATTGTTATAAAAATCTGAAACTGTAGTATTAAATGGAATACTAAAAATGTAAAAATGCTGTGATAGAATGAATAAAATAATAGAAACATAATATGGTAGCAGTTGCTTTGAAAGCTAAAGCTACTATGCTAGTCAATCTTTCCACATTAATAAAACTGTCTTATAGTTACTTAACAAAATAATAGTAGTATCAATAAAATATCAATTTTTATAAAAAATATTATTTGTTTTAGAAATATAAATATACATATTACATAATAAATATAAATATAAATGTCTTTCTGTAATAAATATATAATCAATTAACAGTGTATACACAAAGGGAAATATATATAAATAGGTAAAATTTTTTTTTTTAAAAAAAAGTACACTATAAGTGATTTATTAAAAAACACTGTAATTAAGTTGTTGAGAAATTAATAAATTCATATAAAATGAGATCTAAGTTTGAGTATACTAGAAATGGAAATTTGTTCATTCAAACCTGGCCATTTACTGGCGTTCAATCTAAGCTGCCATAAACATTCTTTTGCTTCCAGTAAATTTTTTACATCTCCACCTATATGTACATTGACAGGTATTTTGTCAATAACAAAAAATAAAAAACGTTTAAAATTTGTACAATTGGTACTGTGATTAAATAGCATGTTAGTATTCTTGTGTCTTTTTATGTCACTCAGATGTTCAATGACACGTGTTTTAAGTCTTCTTATAGTTTTCCCTATATAAAATGCATTACATACTGAACATGTTGCTAAGTAAACCACCATGGTGGAGTTACAATTACAGTGGCCTGGACATTTAATAGTTTTTCCATAATTATCAACAGTAGTATATGGTCCTTCATTAATGTATCTACAGATTTTACATGAACCACACTTAGTCATCTTGGAATGTTTCAACAAATCACTGTGAGTGTTGTTTTCAAATAGTTTCTTAAGATTTTTCCCTCTGCTAAATACTATATTAGGTTTGCTTCCTAAAATTTCTAGAATCTCTGAATCTGTCTCAATTACACTTGTCCAAACTTCTTGAATGCAAGTCACAATCTCATTTGTTCTGTTGTTGTATGGAATAATTAATGCATCATTCCTATTAATGTTAACCTTGGGAGTTACCTCCTCCTGCGTGTCACAAATAATAATGGGTTTGTATGTCGTTAACCTCTTTGTTTTAACCTCGTGTCTAATTTTAAATAATAGATCATGGGGGTAGCCTCTTTCTTGAAACATGGCCATTAATTTGTCTAGTTCTTGTTCAAACAAAAGGTTGTCACTTATTATTCTAGACAATCTAACCATTTGTCCTTTGACCAAGTTCTTCTTTTGAAAGAAAGGGTGACAACTATCAAAGTGTAGAAATGAATTTGAATGTGTTTTTTTCCTAAATAAAGTAGATGTAATAGTGTTGTTAACAACAGAAAGCTTAATGTCTAAAAATTCAACATTATTTTCATAAATATGACTTGTAAACTTTAAAAATTCGGTCGTCTGTTCTAAATATTCAATGAATTCAGTAAATTCTTCTTTGGATCCTCCCCAAAAAATTAAAATATCGTCCAAGTACCGTAAGTAAAGTAAAATCTTGTTCCAAAAAAAACTAGTATATACAAATTCAAACTCCCATTGTGCTAGAACTAAGTTGGCGTAAATGGGGGCACATCTAGCCCCCATAGCAACACCCTTTTTCTGTATATAATAGTTATTGTTGAAAAAAATAAAATTGTTTTCTAAAACTAGTTCTAGCATGGATGTAACTAGCCGATGAACTGTTGAAACCTTTGTGTCTATTTAGACAAATTTCGAACATTTCTGTCCCCTTTTCGTGAGGGATGACAGAAAATAAATTTACTACATCAATAGTAGCCATCAAAAATTTGGTTTGAAAATCAAAATTTTTACTAAATTCTCTTACACATTCTAAACAATGCCAAGAATCTTTAAGAATATGTGGTAAATTCTCCAAAATTCCTTTGCATTTAAAGTCAACAAATGCTGCTAAAGCTTCCGTTTTTGAACCCTTGGCTGAGACAATGGGTCTTAATGGAGGGTTTTGTATATCCTTGTGAATTTTTGGAATGCCAAAAATTGAGGGCGTGATAGGAAATTCAACAGATATGTATTTGTATGTGTTTTGATCAATGCTTGCATCCATCAAGTAATCATAAGTAAGCCAATCAATTTTTGTATAGGCTTTGTTCACATCATACCTAGTCACTCTCTCGTAAGTGTCTTCGGATAGTAATTCTGTCATTTTTGCATAGTAGTCACTGTTCAACATTATGACTACCCCTCCACCTTTGTCTGGCTTCATGATCCTGTACTTGTCAGAACTAGTTATTTCTTTTAAACAAAACTGTTCAGCTGTAGTTAAATTAAAATTAGTCAAAGCTTTTTTGTTTAAAACTCGTCTTATTTGGTTTTCACAAAGCTTTTCAAAAATTTGAATTAGAAAATGTTGCGGAGGAATAAAAGTACTGGAACGCTTGGGAGTAATATAGTGTGAGTCTAAGATGGGATTGTTAAAATGAAAAAATATTTTTAAATTTAAAAGTCTTGTGTACAGTTTCAAATTTATCAGGACGTTACCAATGTCCAAATAAAATGAAGGTACAAATTTAAAACCTTTACAAAACAGTCTTAAATAGTTAGTATCAAAATAGTTTTTGGTATAATTATATAAACTAAAACCAGCTAGTGTAGAAATAGTACAACCACCCAATTCTTGCTCAGTAATCAGATCAGTGTTGGGACCATAATGATGAAAACAATGATTCATCTGTACCATTGATTCGTTCTGTGTTCCCCCTTGTTGTAGTGGTTGTGGTTGTAGTTGTATTGTTGATGTTTGTTGTTGCCCTGTCTGTCCCTTATTCTTTCCGACCTCCTCAACACCGGCTGGTCTAAAAAAACACTTGGTAATTCTTCATTATTGTTAGTGTTATGTCTGATTGGGTTTTCAGAACCCAGATTAAGATTTGGATTAAAATTTTGCATGTCATAATCAATGTTTCGAAAATTGTTGTTAAAATGTTGCATATTTTTGTATTCTTTAAAATGTGTGTACACTCTGTTGTTTTTGTAGTCTTTGATGTCTCTTTCTATTTTATGATTTTTGATTTCCAGACCTTTATTAATGTACCTATCCATATCCTTGTATATGTTGTCAAGTCTAAATTTGTTTTGCTCAAAAAGAAGGTCTGCTTTAATGTTTCTGTCTAGTTGGCATAATTTCTCATTCAGTATATTTAATTTTTCTATGTTGTTACGAATAATAAGTCTTAATAAATCTAGACCTGCTTTGTCAAATAAAGATAAAAGCTCAGAAAATAAAGCAGTTCCTTCTTCAAAACCATGTGGCAATTTAAAGATCCGTAGTCCCTTAGGGACTTGTTTGAGTTCTAGAGAGCGTTCTAAAAACGCGTTATCCATTTGAATTGATTTAAATGTCTTTAAAGTCTTTTCAAATTCTGCTAACTGCGAGTTGAGTGTCCCCATATCTCTAGACATAAAAGTCTTTTTTGAAAGTGAAAGAGGCAACAAAAACTGCTTTAAGTCCATATTGTAAGACTGGTGGTTTCCTGGTTGTGCTAATACGTTTCGATCGTCTCTGTTGTTGGTTGCACAGTTTAAAGGTAGTGGCACAACACCACTATTTCCTGACGTAGTGATATTTCTTGTGGGAGTTGTTATTCGTTGCCTAGCAGTGGGCCTCTGCCCATGCATACTGGTGTTAGGTGTGGAATGTAAAGTCAGTAACTGCTCTTGTGTTTCAGTAATAATAATTTCTTCCTCTATTCCTACATTGTTGCGCTGGTCATGAAAGAATACAAAAATATGCAACATTTTAACAACAATTTTCGAAACATTGAATCTGAAGTAGGCAGACTTCATTCGTCTGCAACCTGTGGGTATCGGATCCGACCTCGGATCCGAGCCGGCAATTCAAAAGCTTAGGCTCCGAGCTCCTAGCTCCTCCCTCTTACCCATAACCCCTTGCCAAGCCCTGACTGACCTCAGATTTCGTTTGCCGCTTTTCAAGTAGCTACGGATTCTAGAGCTCCTGGTGTTTGTTGGTGAAAGATAAGATTTTTTGACAAAAAAAGTTTTGAAAATCTCTATTTTTGTTATTGATATTGTTAGTGTTGAGTGTGTATAGGCTTTCCTCTCTCTTTTATTTAATATTTCTTGGGTTTTGCGTAGTTTGTTTGTGTGTGTGTTGTGTTAGGCCTTAGGGTTGTGATGTCTGAAGCCCATAAGGCTGTTTTCTCTAAATGTACCGAGTGTGGCCATAAGCTGTCCCCAGCGGATGGCCACACTCTTGGTCATCTTGGGGTTGAACACCTGTCATCTGGTTGTACCATTTGTGCAGGGTTCAACCCCGGCTTTGAGGGAGCGGAGGTCGAAGCTGGTGCTGGCGGGTCTTTTACCCCAGATACCGCCCGGCCTCTGCCCTTCCACTCAGCAACCTGTTGCTGTGGGTTCTCCCCCTCCGGCTGGGACTCAACCTCCCTCTAAGTTGCCGGAGGGGAAAGAGTCCTCTAGGGAGAGAGAGAAGGAGAGGCACAGGGAGAGGCACCACAAGCGGAGAGCCGAAACTTCCAGTTCGGCTCCTCCATCTAAGCGGCCTCCCTGTGCCTTCTAGCTTTCCTCCTCCTCGGCTCCACTCCCCTCGGTTCTCTCCTGGACCCGAGGAGGAGGAGGCTAGCCCTTCTAGGAGGTCTCCGAGGCGGCTCTCTAGGTCCGCTTCGGTGGCCTCCACCAGGTCAACTTTTTCAATGAGTGAAGCTGATATGGACCGGATGATGAGGAAATTCATCCAGGCCCAAATGCAAATGGGAGTGCTCCTAGCCCCCCCCCATCCGGGAGGGGCTTCGACCCCTTTTTTCGCCCCCTTGACTCCTTCTCCGACCCATATCACGGGTTCGGAGCTGTCGGCGCCGGGCAGACTTGGATCCAGGGGTGGGTCGGATCCGATGGGTCGGCGCACCTCGGATCCGTCCCATCCCTTGAGTGCTTCGGGTACTTCGGACCCGACCTCTCGGAGCCGAGGGCCAAGCCTCGGATCCGAGGGAGCTGGTGTGTCTTCGGCTCCATCCAGGTCGGCGCGCACTGGTCTCTCGGATCCGACGGTTTCGGCTCCGACTCCGATCTGTGCGTCGGATCCGAGTGGGGGTCGGCTCTCGGGGTTTAGAGAAGCTGGCTCCCCCTCGGCTTTCGACGTAGTGGAAAGGGCACTGTTGAGGACGTCCGGACCCCCGGTCCCTGCCACGGCTCCATCCCGCACTCCCTTGCAGTTGGGCCAGGCCCCCACCAGCCGGTCCCAGGGACAGCCCGCCTCGATGTCCCAAGTGGTTCCCTTGGAACATCCAACTGCTGAAGAGTACTCCTCGGACAGCCCCCCCGATGAAGTACCTCGAAGCGTAAGTGCAAAGGAGGCACATGGACTCCCCCGAGTCCATTACTGAAGACACAGACTTGGATGAAGGGGAAGGCTCCCCTAGGTCACCCCCTGAGGACGTCTCATTTGGAGACATTATGGAGATGTTAAGGATCAGGGGGGGGTGGTCTGCCCCCAAGGCTTCCTCGGACGAGTCTGTGTTCTTGGAGGCATTCGAGGCGGGCCCTTCTACCTCTTGGGTGTCCCCTCCTGCTGACCCCCTGGTGGATCTTATTTCCATCAGAGCGTGGAAGGATCCGGACACCGTTGAGCCTATCCCTAAGCGCCCGGACCGCATCCTTTCCCCTCCGGCGGACCGCACTCACTGGAGCAAGGGCCCCCCAGTAGATGCCATGATGATGGCTGCAGCCACGAAGAGGGAATTGGCCCAGGAGAGTCCCTCCATGCATCCTCCGGGCAAGGAGTCCCGCTCGATGGATCGCATTGGGAAGCGAGTTTTCAGTTCAGCAACCTTCTCCTTGAGAGCGCTGAACTACATGCTACATGTCATTAGGATGCAGCGGGATCTGATTAAAGAATACGCTGCATCTCCCCCGGAGTCCATGTCGAGTGAGGATAAACAGGTATATTCCACCCGAATGGCCACTCTCAGATCAGTTTCCAATACATCTATGCGGCTGCTTTCTCATGCTACTGAGGGAGCCGCTAGAGCCAGCGGAGCAGGCCTAGTCATGAGGCGACAGGCCTGGCTCTGCCACTGTGATTTTGCAGAGCCCTTCAAGGCGACCTTCGCGAATGCCCCCTTCGATGGTTCTGCCTTGTTTGGCAAGACTGTTCAAACATTAGTCCAGAGCGAAAAGGACGGAAGGCGCTGTCTGCCGTCGGAGTCCGCTTCTCAGCTCCCCAGAGGTCCTTCTCTAAGAACCAAAAGGGACAGAAGAAGATGTGGTTCCGGAAGTCGCAGCAGTCCCAACCTGCTCCGGATAACCAGTCCTTCCGTGGCAGAGGAGGACGGGGAGGTCGTCCTCCTAGAGGCAGGGGGGCTCCTGGCAACTTTGGGTCCAGAGAACCTTTCTCTGATAGACCCACGCAGCAGCCCTGAAGGGTTGCCCGGCTGTCCGTCTCTGGAGGCAGTCGGGGGGCAGTTTTCGAGGCACCTGACTTCTTGGGAGTCCATAACAACAGACAGTTGGGTGCTTCGTGTCATATCCAGAGGGTATTCAATTCCCCTATTCAAGGTTCCCAAATCTTGCAGCCTCCCAGATGTTCCACCCGACCAACGGGAGGCGGCAGCTGTCGAAATCGAACAGCTGCTAGAAAAAAGAGCTATCCAGCGTCCCCGAGATCAAACCGGATTAGGGTTTTACTCCAGGTTCTTTTGGTGCCAAAGAAAACGGGGGACCTAAGACCAATCTTAGACCTTTCCCAGCTGAACCTGTCAGTAACCAAGCAAAAGTTCCGGATGGTCACCCTGCAATCTATACTTCCCCTCTTGAGGGAGAACGACTGGATGTGCTCCATCGACCTCAAGGACGCGTACTACCACATTCGGATGGACAGACGATCCAGGAGGTTTCTTCGCTTCGGCTGGGAGCCAGTCATTATCAGTTCAGGGTCCTCCCCTTTGGTCTCACCTCAGCCCCCAGGGTGTTCACCAAGGTGCTAGCGGTGGTAGCGGCCCACCTGAGGCTCCAGGGATTACAGGTCTTTCCGTACCTGGACGACTGGCTCCTGACGGCATCATCAAGGCATCTTCTGTGCTCAGCCAGGGATTACTTTCTTCAACTAGCCCCAAGGCTGGGCATCACGATCAACTGGGAGAAATCTTTGCTGCACCCAACACAAGTTATAGATTTCATAGGAGGAAGACTAAACACCAGATCAATGCGAGCCTTCCTCACTCCAGACAGAATTGCCAACCTGAAGTGTCATGTGACAGCGGTCCTGCAACCATCTCCAACTGCAGCTTCGGGTCCTGAGGGCCCTAGGTTCTGTGGCGGCAGCTATTCCGCTTCTCATTCATGATCGCTACGCATGCGGGTTCTTCAATGGACCCTTCAGGTTCAGTGGTCCCCTCTTTGTTCCTCTCTCAACGCTCCGATTGCGGTCAGCAAGGCGTGCAGGGACTCCCTTCTTTGGTGGCTTCTTTCTCCAGAGCCCCTGGCAGGGAGACCTTTTTGTGCTGCATTTCCCCGAGCCACAGTGACCACGGACGCTTCTTGCCTCGGGTGGGGGGGGCATTCTGCGGGAAAGATTGTCCAAGGCACGTGGAATCCCACAGAGACGTCATTGCATATAAATGTCCTGGAAATGAGGGCGGTGCTCCTAGCGTTGCAAGCACTTCACCATGTTCTTCCTTCAGGGACTATTGCGATTCAGACAGACAACATGTCGGTAGTCTGGTATATCAACAAACAGGGAGGAACCAGGTCTTATCCCCTTTGTCGAGAGGCCATGAGAGTCTGGGAATGGGCAATTTCCACCAAACGCTTTCTGGTAGCAACGCACATTCCGGGAAAGTCCAACATCCTTGCGGACAAGCTCAGTCGCACCATTCTTTCTCCACACGAGTGGTCTCTCAATCCTCAAGTAGCGAAGAAGATTTTTGCCATCTGGGGCAACCCTGTTGCGATCTTTTGCCTCTCCCTCAAACGCCAAATGCGACAATTTCTTCGCTCTGCTTCCCCACCAGGGAGTTCCCGAGATGCTCTGGTGCATGCTTGGCCTCCCGGTCTCCTTTATGCCTACCCTCCACTTCCTCTGATGCAGAGGCTTCTGCAGAAAGCCAACAGTTTGGGGAGCAGAATGATTCTCATTGCCCGTTCTGGCCTCGTCAACCTTGGTTCCCCTTCGTATGGTCTCACAAAATCAATCCACCCTGGATTCTGGATCCAATTCCGGATCTCATCTCCCACCCTCTGGGAATGTTGGTTCCCAATCTGCGCACCCTGAAGTTGACAGCTTGGCTGCTCCAGTTCCATCCTTAATTAGGACTCGGTATCTCATCACCGGTCAAGGCCATTTTAGTGGCAGCTCATAAACCTTCCACCAGGCAGGTTTATCGGAGTAAATGGAAGAGATTCTCTATTTGGGCGGTACAGAGAACTTTGGATCCTTTCTCGGCACCTATGTCAGCGGTGCTGGATTTTCTAACAGACCTCTTTCATCAAGGGGCTAGTTCTTCCACGATTAAGGTACAATTGGCAGCTATCTCGCATTATCACATTGGTCATGACACAGCTCCCCTTATGACGCGTAAATTATGCAAAACATTTCTCAAAGGGGTTTTTGTTGAGGCCTCCAGTCAAGGAGGTTGTACCACCTTGGGACTTGTCTTTAGTTCTGCAAGCCCTTACTGCTCCTCCCTTCGAGCCTGCAGCTTCTACAGATTTAAAGTACCTTTCCTGGAAGACTGCCTTCTTGGTAGCTATCACTTCAGCCAGAAGAGTGTCTGGGCTTCAGGCTCTATGCGTCAAGCCGCCTTACCTTTCTTTCTTCCCTGATAGGGTGTGCCTCAGGACCAATCCATCTTTTCTTCCGAAGGTCTCTACTGAATCCAATATTAATCAATCAATTAATTTACCTGTGTTTTTTCCCAAGTACTCAAACAAAGGAGAATACAAATTGCATTCCTTGGATGTTCATAGACAATTACGTTTTATATTCACAGAACAGCTGGTCACAGGAAATCAGATCAGCTGTTCGTCTCCTTTGCTAAATTTGCTCTGGGTAAAGCAGTATCTAAAGTCACACTATCTAAGTGGATTGCTAATTGTATTCTGCAGGCATATGACACTTCAGGTAGACCTGCTCCTCAGAGGGTTACGGCTCATTCTACTAGGGCAGTTTCACGTCAGCCGCCTTTAAGTCCCGTGTATCATTGGATGATATCTGCTTGGCAGCTACTTGGGCCTCGCCTCATACTTTTATTTCTCATTATAAGGTGGATGTTGTTTCTAGAGGAAGAGCATCCTTTGGCTCAGCGGTGCTCAAACATCCTTCCATGACGCCCAAGATTCAGGTAGCTAGGGACTCTGTCCCACAGGTTGCAGGCAATTAAGTCTGCCTACTTCAGATTTAGAAGTTATGTACTCACCATAACGTTCCATCTGAGTAGTTGACTTCATTCGGATGCAACCATCCCCCCCTCCATCCGCCTGACCTTTATAGAGCGAGTATTTATGCTGTTTTAGTGTACTGTAGTCAGTATTTTGAGGCAAACTCAATCTGAGGTCAGTCAGGGCTTGGCAAGGGGTTATGGGTAAGAGGGAGGAGCTAGGAGCTCGGAGCCTAAGCTTTTGAATTGCCGGCTCGGATCCGAGGTCGGATCCGATACCCACAGGTTGCATCCGAATGAAGTCACCTACTCAGATGGAAAGTTATGGTGAGTACATAACTTCTAATTATGACATGCAAAATTTTAATCCAAATCTTAATCTGGGTTCTGAAAACCCAATCAGACATAACACTAACAATAATGAAGAATTACCAAGTGTTTTTGTAGACCAGCCGGTGTTGAGGAGGTCGGAAAGAATAAGGGACAGACAGGGCAACAACAAACATCAACAATACAACTACAACTACAACCACAACCACTACAACAAGGGGGAACACAGAACGAATCAATGGTACAGATGAATCATTGTTTTCATCATTATGGTCCCAACACTGATCTGATTACTGAGCAAGAATTGGGTGGTTGTACTATTTCTACACTAGCTGGTTTTAGTTTATATAATTATACCAAAAACAATTTTGATACTAACTATTTAAGACTGTTTTGTAAAGGTTTTAAATTTGTACCTTCATTTTATTTGGACATTGGTAACGTCCTGATAAATTTGAAACTGTACACAAGACTTCTAAATTTAAAAATATTTTTTCATTTTAACAATCCCATCTTAGACTCACACTATATTACTCCCAAGCGTTCCAGTACTTTTATTCCACTGCAACATTTTCTTATTCAAATTTTTGAAAAGCTTTGTGAAAACCAAATAAGACGAGTTTTAAACAAAAAAGCTTTGACTAATTTTAATTTAACTACAGCTGAACAGTTTTGTTTAAAAGAAATAACTAGTTCTGACAAGTACAGGATCATGAAGCCAGACAAAGGTGGAGGGGTAGTCATAATGTTGAACAGTGACTACTATGCAAAAATGACAGAATTACTATCCGAAGACACTTACGAGAGAGTGACTAGGTATGATGTGAACAAAGCCTATACAAAAATTGATTGGCTTACTTATGATTACTTGATGGATGCAAGCATTGATCAAAACACATACAAATACATATCTGTTGAATTTCCTATCACACCCTCAATTTTTGGCATTCCAAAAATTCACAAGGATATACAAAACCCTCCATTAAGACCCTTTGTCTCAGCCAAGGGTTCAAAAACGGAAGCTTTAGCAGCATTTGTTGACTTTAAATGCAAAGGAATTTTGGAGAATTGACCACATATTCTTAAAGATTCTTGGCATTGTTTAGAATGTGTAAGAGAATTTAGTAAAAATTTTGATTTTCAAACCAAATTTTTGATGGCTACTATTGATGTAGTAAATTTATTTTCTGTCATCCCTCACGAAAAGGGGACAGAAATGTTCGAAATTTGTCTAAATAGACACAAAGGTTTCAACAGTTCCGAAAATCGGCTAGTTACATCCATGCTAGAACTAGTTTTAGAAAACAATTTTATTTTTTTCAACAATAGCTATTATATACAGAAAAAGGGTGTTGCTATGGGGGCTAGATGTGCCCCCATTTACGCCAACTTAGTTCTAGCACAATGGGAGTTTGAATTTGTATATACTAGTTTTTTTTGGAACAAGATTTTACTTTACTTACGGTACTTGGACGATATTTTAATTTTTTGGGGAGGATCCAAAGAAGAATTTACTGAATTCATTGAATATTTAGAACAGACGACCGAATTTTTAAAGTTTACAAGTCATATTTATGAAAATAATGTTGAATTTTTAGACATTAAGCTTTCTGTTGTTAACAACACTATTACATCTACTTTATTTAGGAAAAAAACACATTCAAATTCATTTCTACACTTTGATAGTTGTCACCCTTTCTTTCAAAAGAAGAACTTGGTCAAAGGACAAATGGTTAGATTGTCTAGAATAATAAGTGACAACCTTTTGTTTGAACAAGAACTAGACAAATTAATGGCCATGTTTCAAGAAAGAGGCTACCCCCATGATCTATTATTTAAAATTAGACACGAGGTTAAAACAAAGAGGTTAACGACATACAAACCCATTATTATTTGTGACACGCAGGAGGAGGTAACTCCCAAGGTTAACATTAATAGGAATGATGCATTAATTATTCCATACAACAACAGAACAAATGAGATTGTGACTTGCATTCAAGAAGTTTGGACAAGTGTAATTGAGACAGATTCAGAGATTCTAGAAATTTTAGGAAGCAAACCTAATATAGTATTTAGCAGAGGGAAAAATCTTAAGAAACTATTTGAAAACAACACTCACAGTGATTTGTTGAAACATTCCAAGATGACTAAGTGTGGTTCATGTAAAATCTGTAGATACATTAATGAAGGACCATATACTACTGTTGATAATTATGGAAAAACTATTAAATGTCCAGGCCACTGTAATTGTAACTCCACCATGGTGGTTTACTTAGCAACATGCTCAGTATGTAATGCATTTTATACAGGGGAAAACTATAAGAAGACTTAAAACACGTGTCATTGAACATCTGAGTGACATAAAAAGACACAAGAATACTAACATGCTATTTAATCACAGTATCAATTGTACAAATTTTAAACGGTTTTTATTTTTTGTTATTGACAAAATACCTGTCAATGTACATATAGGTGGAGATGTAAAAAATTTACTGGAAGCAAAAGAATGTTTATGGCAGCTTAGATTGAACGCCAGTAAATGGCCAGGTTTGAATGAACAAATTTCCATTTCTAGTATACTCAAACTTAGATCTCATTTTATATGAATTTATTAATTTCTCAACAACTTAATTACAGTGTTTTTTAATAAATCACTTATAGTGTATTTTTTTTTAAATTTTTTTATCTATTTATATACATTTCCCTTTGTGTGTACACTGTTAATTGATTATATATTTATTACAGAAAGACATTTATATTTATTATGTAATATGTATATTTATATTTCTAAAACAAATAATATTTTTTATAAAAATTGATATTTTATTGATACTACTATTATTTTGTTAAGTAACTATAAGACAGTTTTATTAATGTGGAAAGATTGACTAGCATAGTAGCTTTAGCTTTCAAAGCAACTACTACCATATTATGTTTCTATTATTTTATTCATTCTATCACAGCATTTTTAGTATTCCATTTAATACTACAGTTTCAGATTTTTATAACAATTTAATTGTTGTTTTTCTATTTTCTATATTTTATAGAACCTCTTGAACGAACATAAATGTTGTCTAACAATTTTATTTTAAGAACAATATTTGAAAAAGGTTGTAATACCTTTAAGAAACACTCTGTTTTAACTAATTGATTAGTTAATTATTTAATTATTTGATTAAGGGCACCTTTAAAGTATAAAAGGGATGACTTGCAACATGTTTACTGTACTCTGATGATGCCCAGCTTGATGGGTGAAAGCGCTTAGTATCGTGCATCTGTGGATTTCTTGTTGGTTTGAAGTATTTTGTGTTATTTAAATAAATTGGACGTTTTATAAAGATTGGGACTCAAGGTTGCCGCTTTCTTTCAGTTTTTCCACAGACACATTTAGCAACACGCAAAACATAACTGAAGTGAATGATGTTGAAACAACAGACAGTAGTGGAACTATGAGTTTTGAATGTAGTTTCATTACAACATTCAACTCAGATGGTATTAATATGAGATATATACTATATAAAAATTGGGAACTATTTAAATACGACAAAAACTTGCCTGCAAAATTTAGTGATTACCCTAAAATTATTTTTAGGAGGGTCAAGAATCTAAAAAGTATTCTTGAATCGAGTAAAACAAAAGAATTTAATAAGAGAGTGGGAATGTACTCTTGTGGTTGTTGTAGTATGTGTAAATTTGTTAGTATAGGCACAAAATTCATTATTAACGACAAACAATACAACACAAACTACAAGATGTTATGTGATCCTATCTCGCCTACATTTTGTACTGATGGGCTCGGAGCCGATCCCTCGGCTCCGACTCGGCACGCTATGCTATAGAGCGAGGCCTCTTATTGGCTGAGCTATTTCTTATCCCAGGATGCACCACCACTAATCCCCCAGATCTCGTTTGCCGCTTACAAGCTTAGACGTGGTCTCAACTTGGCTGGGCTAAGTACTAATTTATTTAGGCTTTTCCTGTCAGGAATTTGCTTGCTTTGAACTCAAAAGCTGTTTTAACCGCTATAGTTGTGATTTGAGTGGTTATTGACAGTTTTGTTTAGGAATTTGTGTTTTTCGTCAAGGGAGGGTTTCCCATTTTAGTTAGAGGGGCCTTCCCCTGTTGTCTTTGCTATCTTAGCGTTTTATTTGTGGGTCAAGTACCCGTTTAAGTTAGAGGGTCTTGACTCTCTATCTTTTTTCTGTGTGGAATATTTTCTTGTACATCTGTATTGTGTAAAAAAAAAAAAAAAAAAAAAACTTATTTTTTTCTGTTCTAAACTTTAAGCTTTGGTGTCTCTCTTTGACAGGTGTGCTTTTTCTAATTTAGTCATGTCCAAAGAGCATAAACCCTCCGGGTTTAAAAAATGCATGAGGTGTAGTTTTAAGATGTCCATAACGGACGACCACTCCTCGTGTGTTTACTGTTTAGGCGCCAAGCACCTACAAGAATCATGTAGCGTGTGTCACGCCTTCTCATCAAGGGTCCTCCAGGAGAGGAAAAACAAATTAATCCTTAAGGGGTTAATCAAGCCATCCTTCGAGGAGGCTTTATCTTCGTCTCCCTCTCCTTCAAAAAAGAAAGCGTCGGCTCCGACCAGTCTGTCGGAACCGACTGCCAAAAAACCTAGGCAGACTTCTCCATCGGCTCCACGGACTTCGGAGCCGAGGGCGGAACGGTCTGCCTCGATGCCTCCAGCCTCGACCCCTCTGGTTTCGGAGCCGAGGACTGGGGCATCGAGGCGGGTCACCTTCATCGGCTCCACTGATATTGGAGCCGATGAGGGTTACCGCTCAGACTCTTCCCTCGAGCCGAAGTCCTTATCGGCACCGAGGGAAATTGCCTTGAGACCTCTCTCGGAGCCGATAGTGGTAGAATCCATTCGGAGCCGGTCCCCTAGCCCTTTGGAGCCGATGGAGAAATCGGTTCGGGCCCGATCGGTATCCTCCAGATCATCCAAGATGTCTGATTCGGACATCGACAGGGTGCTCCTAAGACTTTTCCAGTCTCCGGTGTTCCAAAAGCTAGTTTCGGCTCCAGCCCATTCGGCTTCGGAGCCGATGGTCCATCTCCCTTCTATGGTTCCTCCTCCAACAGCCTCGGCACCGTTGGAGCCGGTGCTGGTGGAGCCGGTGGAGGTTTTAGGGTCGGGCCCGACCCTTACTCCAACTCCGGCTCTTGGGTCGGAGTTCAGTACACGGACTTCTTCCGTCGGCCCCGGGGGGATGCTTCGGGATTAATGTTTTGGGTCCCAAGTCTCCCTCTTGGTGCGTCGGCGGCCGGAGTGCCGTCAACTGTCGTGGCCACAGAGGTGGGACCCTCCCAGGATTCTGGTGGTCCCGCCTTCAGGGCTATGAGGAGTGCGTTAGCCAAATCTTCTTTGGCTACCTCCACGGTCTCCACAGCTCCTTCCCTGCACACTGAGACTGGGTCTTAGGCAGTCCCCTTGTCCTTAGACAGCGGAGCCCCGGGGCCTGAGGTTACCCCCACTGGGGTTTCCCCCCCTCCTGGAGGTCCTTCTGAAGCGTCTTCGGAAGAACCCCCAGGAAAAGATCGTGCAAGAGGAAGCACGTTGACTCCCCTGATGAGTCTCTTACATCAGACACTGATCTCGATGATGCAGAGGGGTCCCCTAAGTCGTCCTCGGATGATGTCTCCTTTGCAGACATCCTGGAAGTCCTTAAACAACGAGGCGGCTGGCAGTCCAAACCCCCTTTTGCTGATGAGTCGGTGTTCCTTAAGGCCTTCGGGGCTCAGCCCTCCGCCTCCTGGGTTTCTCCGCCCTTCGACGAGCTCTTGGACTTGATCTGTCGAAGGGCGTGGGAACACCCAGACTCTGTGGAACCGGTGCCTGCTCGTCCGAATAAGTTCCTCTCGGCACCCCCTGAGAGAGAATTTTTAACCAAAGGTGTGGCTGTAGATGCTTTGGTGGTGGCATCTGCTACCCAGCAAGATGTAGCAGAGGCTTCGACATCCGTCCATCCTCCTAATAAGGAGTCTAGGAGCATGGATCAGTACGGAAAGCGCACCCTAAGTTCAGCGGCCTTTACATTAAGGTCCTTGAACTACCTTACGCACTTTACTAGATTTCAGAGGGATCTGATTAAAGAGCTTTCCGATACCCTCTTGGGTAACCTGCCTGAGGAGCTGGCCCAGACGGTTGGCTCTCAGCTGGCTACATTGTCGTCCATCTCAAACTCGTCCATGAGGTTCATTTCTTATGCGGCCGAAGGGGCGAGTAGAGCGGCGGGTACAGGCATTGCTCTACGGAGACAAGCCTGGCTCCGCCTGTGTCATTTCGCGGAGGCCTTTAAGTCTTCCTTTGCCGACGCCCCCTTTGATGGGTCCTCCCTGTTTGGACCCAAGGTAAAGGACACACTGACCCGCTGCGAACAGGAGGGTAAGACTCTGACTGCCGTAGGGGTACGATTTTCCACTCCCTTTCGGCCTTATCCCAAGGCTAAAAGAGGAGGGAAAATGTGGTTCCGTAGATCTCAGAAGCCTTACCCCTCTCAGTAGGATGATCCCCCTTCCAGAGGCAGGGGAGGGGGAAATTCTTCTGGAAGACGCCATCCCAGAGGTGGCAGAGGTCCTCGCAACACTGGAGACCGCGAGTCCTTTCGTGGCTCTACAGCCTTTCACAGTCACTGAGGGATTGCCCGACTGTGCAGCTCCAGAGCCAGTCGTGGGTCATTTTTCGAAGTACCTGAAAGCCTGGGAAGGTATCACTCAGGACCGATGGGTGCTTCGAATTATCGCCGGAGGTTACACCATCCCTTTCTCACACTCCCCACCTCAGTCCAAAAAAATCCCGGACCCGCCACCCAGTCAACGGGATACTGCAGCCTCAGAAGTTTCAAAGCTGCTGCAAAAAGGAGTCATCCAACCGGTCCCCGCAGACCAGATCGGATTAGGGACTTACTCAAGATTCTTTTTGGTGCCAAAAAAGACCGGGGACTTGAGGCCCATTTTGGACCTCAGCATCCTAAACCGCTCAGTCAGAAAGTCCAAGTTCCGGATGGTCACCCTACAAACCATTCTCCCATTGCTGGAGAAAGGTGTTTGGATGTGCTCCATAGATCTCAAGGACGCTTATTATCATATCATGGTACATCAAGCGTCCAGGAGACATCTGTGCTTCAGCCTAGGAGACGGTCATTTTCAGTTCCGCGCGCTGTCCTTTGGTCTCACCACAGCCCCCAGGGTGTTCACAAAGTGCTTGGCAGTCGTGACTGCTCACCTGAGAAGTCTAGGATTCCAGTTGTTTCCGTATCTGGACGACTGGCTCCTAACTGCCACCTCCGATCATTTACTACTGCGGAGCCTACAAGCCACTATATCACTGGGCAATTCCCTTAGAATCACCTTCAATTGGCCAAAGTCTGTGTTGCTGCCATCTCAACGAATAAGATTCATAGGGGTAGAGATGCACTCAAACCAAATGCGGGTCTATCTACCTACAGACAGAATACAAACCATACAGACTCAAGTTCGAGCCTTACTTCCCAGGTCCAAAGCCCCAGCCAGGATGGTCCTGCAGCTATTAGGATCCATGTCCGCCACGGTTCTTCTAGTCCCCTTGGCAGGGTTGCACATGAGAATTCTCCAGTGGCTTCTTTCAGCTCAGTGGTCCTTTCATGAACTCCCTCTCAGTCACCTCATATGGATCACGGAAACATGCAAACGGGACCTTCGCTGGTGGCTAGTGCCCTCCAATTTGGATCAGGGACGACCCTTTGTTCCACCTCCTCCTGCGGTCACTTTGACCTCGGACGCCTCCCAGATAGGGTGGGGGGGGCATTCCCTGGGCAGGTCAGTCCAAGGCAAATGGCACCCAGAAGAGACCCTACTTCATATCAACATCCTAGAAATGAGGGCGGTGTCCCTTCAAGCCCTTCATGATTACCTCCCTCAGGGCATAATTGCCGTTCACTCAGACAACATGTCAGTTGTCTGGTACCTGAACAAACAGGGAGGGACCAGATCCTATCCTCTTTGCAGAGAGGCCATGAGAGTCTGGGAATGGGCAGTCTCGACCAAACGCTTTCTAGTGGCTACTCATATCCCGGGCAAGTCCAATGTGATAGCCGACAGACTGATCAGAACCATCCTCTCTCCTCACGAATGGTCTCTGAACATGACAGTTGCAAGTCAGATTTTCAGCAGATGGGGAGTTCCGTGTTGCGACCTCTTCGCGACTCCACTAAATGCGAAGTGCAAAAAATTCTTCTCCCTGACCCCGGCTCCGGGGAAGAGCCCCATGGACGCATTAGCCCATCCTTGGCCCACCAGATTGCTTTATGCCTTCCCCCCAGTTCCTCTCCTTCCCAGAGTAATCCAAAAGGCATCTCTCTTGGGGAGCAAAATGATCTTAATTGCTCCTTACTGGCCTCGTCAAGTATGGTTTCCCTATCTTCGGAAATATGCTCTGGAAGGTCCATGGTTCCTGGATCAGATCCCAGACCTTTTGGTTCATCAATCGGGACTATTCCACCAGTCCCTGCACACCTTAAAATTGACGGCTTGGCTCCTCCTCTTCCGACTATAGTCATGAGTCGTACATTGGATCCAGAGGTTGTACACATTATCTTCGGCCAATAAGTCTGCTACAAAGAAACTGTGTTCTAGCAAATGGAAAAGATTTGCTATTTGGGCTCAACTCCGGGGCCTGGATCCCATCTCTATTCCCCTGGCAGAAGTACTAAAATTTTTAACTTCCCTTTTCAATCAAGGCTGTTCAGTCTCTACCATCAGGGTTCAATTGGCAGCGATTTCCAATTTTCACGAATCTATAAACCCACCCTTAATGAGCAACAGATTGTGTAAGACCTTCTTGAAAGGTGCTGCACTTTTAAGACCTCCGATTTCTCATCGTGCTCCTCCATGGGATCTCGATGTGGTGTTACGTGCCTTAACTTCCTCCCCCTTCGAACCGGCAGCGACATGTGATCTAAAATTTCTATCGTGGAAGACTGCTTTTCTGGTGGCGATTACTTCTGCCAGAAGAGTTTCAGAGCTTCAAGCTTTGTCTGTAAAACCCCGTACTTGGTTTTTCACAAAGACAGAGTATCTCTCAGGCCAAATCCTTCCTTTGTCCCTAAAGTTTGTTCCAGTTTCTGTCTACAGCAATCGTTAGAACTTCCAGTCTTTTTTCCAAAATATTCTAACAAAGCGGAATTCATATTCCACACATTAGATGTCCACAGGCAGTTGCGTTTTTATTTAGACAGGACCAAACAAACAAGGAAAACAGATCAATTGTTTGTATCCTTTGCAGACAATAAATTGGGAAAAGCTGTCTCAAAGGTCACTATTGCCAAATGGATCAGGGACTGTATTACTCAAGCTTATTTTTATTCTAACAAAGAGCTTACCACCTCTGTCAAAGCTCATTCTACAAGGGCTATGGCTACTTCGATAGCATTTCATTCTAAGCTTGCCATTAGTGACATTTGTGCTGCGGCTACATGGTCTTCCCCGCACACTTTATTTCCCACTACAAATTAGATGTGGCATCTAGAGGACGAGCTTCATTTGGTTCCACAGTGCTCAGGAGTGTTTTCCAATGAGCCACCCAGGATTTAGGTGCTAGGGACGCTGTCCCATCAGTACAGAATGTAGGCGAGATAGGATCACATAACATCTTTTAGTTATGTACTCACCATAACTTTAGATGTTTGGGATCCATCTCGCCTACATTCCTAATAACCCACCCTCCTTCCCCCTCCTTGGAGATCAGAGGATATCAGAAGGTCCGAATCCTGTTTCATCTTGAAACATCTAACAATGTTATATAAACAAGTTGTGCATGTGTGCATGAATGCGGACAAACAAGATCTGGGGGATTAGTGGTGGTGCATCCTGGGATAAGAAATAGCTCAGCCAATAAGAGGCCTCGCTCTATAGCATAGCGTGCCGAGTCGGAGCCGAGGGATCGGCTCCGAGCCCATCAGTACAGAATGTAGGCGAGATGGATCCCAAACATCTAAAGTTATGGTGAGTACATAACTAAAAGTTAAATCGTAACTACAAACTAGTTGTCTATGTAGCTTCTTGCATATTATGCATAGCATTCTACATAGGCAAAACTGAACGCCGTTTACGAGACAGAATATATGAACACACTTACGCAATAGCTAACAACAAAGAAGAAAATGCTTTAGCCAAACACGTTATGTCTTACGAAGGCCACAGTTTTAAATTTAGAGTAATTGACCAAATTCAGCATGACATTAGAGGAGGGCCCTTAAACTTGCTCTTGGAGGACCGTGGACTGTCATGGCAAATAAGAACAAATGCATTTTTTGAGCCTGGCTTAAACGAATATTGTAATATTGTGTGTCTTTTAAAGCTCAAAAGCCTGGACAGATAGGCACCAAGATAGTACCCACTACTAGTAAGTCATCCAATTAATTGTGAAGTCTATATAAAATAATCTTTAATTACTTTATAAAAAGCTTGAACAAACTAAATTAATAACATGCAACTTAATTTTTATCTTTAGACTTAATTGTAGTTTATTTTGTTTTAGACAAAGCTTGGTAAAATTTTAAAATTGCTTATTAATAGTAAATATCTTGCTTAATTATAGTTAAGGCGGTGCAAAATAATAGTTAAAACTCTGTGTTTTTAATGGCTATAGCTTTTGTTTATTTTGTGCATTGGTATAGCGTTTTTTTTTTTATGTGACCCAGATTAGCATATAAAATTGTGTTTCTTAATTGAAATTCATCTGAAGAAGTTGCCTCATTCATTGTGCGAAAAAGCTTCATAATAAATGTTATCTTTGCCTCTTTGTGGACTGGTTTTCTGTCTCTGAGCCTTCGTTTGGGGACCTGTCTTTACAATACGTATATAACTTTTGTTCTTTTAATTGGGAATTTCATCTCCATCACCAACAGGACAGAGTTCCAAGTTGAACCTCTTAGCTGGTTCTAAAGAAATAATGCTTCAAGTAATGGTGGCTTAAAGGAAGACCTAGTTCTGGAAAGGACATCCGTTTGAAGTGTCTTGCTAAAGTTAGAGACCGAAAAAAATGGTAGTCATGCAAATGTTATCCTTGCAGCCATGCTTTTGAAGTAGACTTGTGAAGTTGTCACTGCTCTGGTGGTGAACAGACTTGCAAATTACGGTAAGGATTTTGCAATGTTTTTGATAACGCCAACTTTGTGCAATCCTAAGTCTGAAGAGAGAGGGTTGATTTGGAAAGGTTGATAAAACATTTGATGTTCTTCGTGTTTCACTGTTGCAGTCATTACATTCGGGTAATCTGCTGGCAGGTTGCCCCCAGGTGGCCTGATTAACAAAGTCTTGGGTCCAGCGTCGGTTGCTGTCCCTTCTTCCATGATGTCAGGTCGTCAGGGGTATAAAACATGCAGCCGACGTCATTACATCTGTCTTTCTTGCCGTGCGGTGCCCGAAGCAGAAGCAGTTTGCAAGTGCCGGTCAGCCGACTCCTGAAATTTTCGTTTTCGAGTTTCAGAACAGAAGTCTTCAACTAAAAGCTAAGTACCCCGTTGGGGAAACTTTTTCTTGCTCCTTACCGATGTCAGTAAAAGTTAATAATTGCATTACTTGGGGAAAGCAAATACCTCGTAAGAATTTTCATTTGTACTGTATTCCTTGCCTAGGCCCTGACCACAATGTTCCTTGCTGTCGGTTTTGTGCTAAATTTAATCAACTCACTATTAAACATCTGTATATTTTTGCCTCTAAATATTTTGGTTCATGATTTAATTATCCAGAAATGTCGTCGGTTAGAAATCCGACCACCGGAATACCTAAAAAATGCTAAGAAAAAGACAAGAGGCAGGCCGTCGAGGTCCAAAACTGACGACAACGCTTTCCTAAACCAGTTGCCAGTTCGCCGGTACTAAGTGAGGTTCTTTTGCAGCCCCTGATACCCACTACTTCTGATTCACAGGCCTCTACCGAGACCCATTCAGAGTCCGGTATGCCACGGGATGCTTCAATTATGGAACCCACGGATGTCTCTACCTTAGATGGGTCCGTAGCCACTTTGCAGGCACCGGCTTCTGAGAGTGTTTTCAGGCCTACAGATTTGTATATTATAGATGCCATCTTCAAAACTAAGGCCAAAATCTAAATCTATGTCTAAAAAAACCGATGCCTGGGCCACATGTGCAGGCCCCTATGCCTAAAAAACAAATGATCGAAATGGCTGAAGATTTAATTACTCGGATCAGGGGTAGCCACCCCCCTCCTAAGAGGCCTAGGCAAGACATTGATTATGAATCTTCTGAACATGATTCTATTTCTTCTGACCCTTCTAATGAACAGGATTTGTCTATACGTACTTATGAGGACTCTGATGCAGAAGAATCCATTCCTTCTGCTTCCCCCCTGAGGATTTTTCTTTTGGGGAAACTTTACGTACCTTAAGGGAAACATTTCCACTGGGAAAGTCAGGATTTCTCTGAATCTAAAAAGAGACTTAAGGATTTTCTTCTTCTTCCTCAGCATAGGCCTTTGGCTATACCTCCTGTTCTAGACATTGTTGATGATGTTTTTTCAGAATCTAGTATGGCTCCTGATTCTCTGCCTCTGGCTCCTTGTAAGCCAGACAGATACTACAGGGTTCCTGACTTCCACAAATTCCTTTTCAAAAATCCTATTGCAGATCCTGAAACCATTTCTCAGGGTTCCAAGGGCATTAAGGTCTCTACTGCTAAAAATCCTACCCCTTCTGACAGGGTGCTGGATAGATGGGGTAAGACTGTTTACACTTCTGCAACCTTGGCAGTCAGAGCTTTAAACTGTCAATTTCATATGCTTAAATATCAACAGCATATCATGGGACTGCTTAAACAGAAAATTCTGTTAATTTCTGACTGTGTGGAAAATAAAGATTTACAGGATTTATTGCATTCAGCTGAACAAGTTGGAAAACATACTTTGCAATGTGGTTTTGATTCTTTGGAGGCCTCTTGCAGGGCTGCTGCCACTGGGTCTGTGCTAAGAAGGCATGCTTGGCTCAAAGAGCAAACTCTGCCTGACCATGTCAAAGCAAAATTGTTGGATGCTCTTTTACAACAGGACGGTCGTTTTGGTAATAAGGCTGAAGAAGTTTTAAAAAAAATGGAAGGTAAAGCTTAAGTCTATGCAAACTGTGAAAGATTTCTTACAAGTGCAACCTCCAAGATTTAGTAGGCACTGGCCTACTAAGAATTGGTCCTTTCCAGTTCCTTCGAGAGCCACTCAAGTCAAACCCAGAAATTCCAAAGGCTCCAGGTTTCAGTTACAAGGGACTTTTAGAACAAAACAATGGGGAACCTCCACCTCCAAATCTGGAAACAACAAGGCACCTCCCTATGGTTAACAGTCTCAATGACTTCCCCTCTACACTCACCAAGCACTTACCTTTTAGCCGCCCCTTTGGGGGGGAAACTGGCACTTCATGCAGGAAACTGGCAACTTATAACCCAGGACAAATGGGTTTTAAATATAGTACCCTAGTGATACAGATTTCATTTCCACACGTTGCCAATCCCAAATGGATGGCCAGACCTGCTCCCAAATCAGTGGGCAGAGGCCCAGAAATAAGTACTGTCCCTCATGAACATGGGGGCTATTCAACCAGTACCAGAAGAGAAAAAGGGACAAGGTTTCTATTCAAGACTTTTCCTGGTACCCAGAAAAGACAAATCATGGCGTCCGATTCTGGACTTATCAACTCTAAACATATTTCTGGACATTCCAAAATTCAAGATGCTGACTCTTCAACAGTTGCTTCCTATGGTAGGCAAAGATGCCTGGCTGGTAACTCTAGACTTAAGAGGCTTACCTGCATATCCCAATCAGGGAATCTTGCAGAAGATACCTCCGCTTCAACGCGGGCTACTTGCATTACCAGTTCTCTGCACTGCCCTTTGGCTTATCTACTGTGCCCAGGGTCTTCACAAAGTGCCTTGCTCCAGTAATTGCATTTTGCAGGCAAAGAAATATTCAAATATATCCATGCCTGTGTTTGAAAATCTTATATTGGTAACCATGGACATTATCAGTTATTCCTAATGACTATGGTTTGCATGCTATTAATACTTTCCTACGAAGACGCAATATAGCAGCAGATCCAGTGTGTGCTCTGCTAGAACTTGTTCTAGAAAACATCTGTATCTATAGAGAAGACTTCTATTTACAAACATGGGGAGTAGCCATGGGTATGCCATGTGTTAATAGTTATTCAAACTTGGTATTAGCAGAATGGGAGCAAGAAACCATCTTCTCGGAAAATAACATATGGCCCTCACATCAACTATAATATGGTCGTTTTGTTGATGATGTCTTTATCTTACGGCAAGGAAAGATGGAAGAGCTGAATAGCTACGTTGATTACATTAATGGCAGTACTAATTTTCTTATATTCAAAGCAAGTTCATCATATCAAGAAACAGATTTTTTTGGATGTAAAAGTCCACCTAGATTCTAAGGAAGGCTTAAATGCAAGCATCCATAGGAAAGACACCCGAAGAAACCACTATTTACATAAACAAACATCTATGAAAAGCAAGTTCTATGGGCATCTAGAGTATGCACTAAAGACGAGGAATTTGTTGAACAATGCAAAGTACAGAGATAACTTAAGGAAAGGTCCTACTCGGATAAAAATTTAAAGAGTTAAACAAAATTTTCAAGAAATAAGGAAAGGCAGAGGCCAACCTTATTTCTCCAAGAAGAACACTTCACAGCAAGCCATTGTTTCTGATAACCATATTCCACAGTTAAATTGTCTGTTAACCTATAGTTCAGGCACTATACAGATATGTGATATAATAAGAAAAAATTGGTCAGTATTAACAATGGATGAGAAAATTAAACATATAGTAGGGGAGCAACCGAGATTTCAGTATAAAAACAAGAAAAATTTGAAAAGACTCCTATGCAATAGAGATGGTACCACCACACAAAATATACGTTCAGACAGAAGGGACACTTTTAAATGTAGTAGATGCAAAGCCTGCCCTTATATTGACAGTTCAAATGTCTTTGTCTCCACTTATGGAAATAAACAATATTACTTCAATGTATATTTTGATAGCACCACAGCACATCTAGTGTATTTGGCCACTTGCCGTCAATGCAATGCTTTTTACATAGGCAAGACAGATCAGAAGCTTACAGATAGTATACTACGACACTTAAGAGATATACAACAAAAGGAACCAAACAATGCGCTAGCAGTGCATATAACACAACATCCGACTCATTCCTTCCTTTTTAAAGCAATTGAAACTGTTATCCAGACCAGTAGAGGAGGAGATGTCCGTAATCGAACTGAACTACCTGAAATATCTTGGATGTAATGGGATCCTGTCTCGCCTACATTCATAACTGATGGGGTTCGGAGCCGATCCATCGGCTCCGACTCGGCCACTATATAGTAGAACAAAGTCTCTAATTGGCTGGGCTACCCCTTATCCCGGAATGCACCACGCCTGCTTCCCCAGATCTCGTTTGCCGCTTTTCAAGCTAGACGTGGTCTCGACTTGGCTGGAGCTAAGCAGTTTTTGGTTACGTTTTGGTCTTTTGACCTAGGGGTTTCTTCATAAATTTAACAAATAGCTGTACAGCTTTACGTGTGTGTGTAAACCTTTTTGGTGTGATTGCTATTTTTGTCTATTTACCGGGCAAGGCCCGTTTAAGTTAGAGGGCCCTTGCCCTTATTTTGTGTGCGAGTGTGCTGAATTTGTCGTACTGTAAGTTCTGTTTTATCGGGTTAAGCCCGTTTAAGTTAGAGGGCTCCTGCCCATTTTTGTGTGCTGTATCTCGGGCCAGTCCCGTTGAGTCAAAGGGCTCGTGCCCCACTTAAGGTTGTTTTTTCGTTGTGGTAAAACAGTGGTGTGACAGGATGTCGAAAGAGCAGAAGTCTGGATTTAAAAAGTGCACTAAGTGTAACTACAAAATGTCCATTACCGATAGCCATGCTGTTTGTGTATATTGTTTAGGACTGAAACATTTACAGGAAACATGTAGTGTTTGTCATGCTTTTTCCTCTGGGGTCCTTCAAGAACGTAAAAATAAATTGATCCTCAAGGGCCTTATTAAGCCCTCCTTTCAGGAAGCTTTGGCTTCTCCTTCCTCTCCAGCTTCTAAAAAGAAAAGGTCGTCTGCTCCGACCAGTCCGTCGGAACCGACTTCTAAGAAGCACAGGTCGACCTCTTCTTCCTCGGCTCCAAGGGTCTGCCTCGATACCTTTTTCCTCGGCTCCATTGGTGTCGGAGCCGCAGGTTGGGGGATCGAGAGGCGAATCACTGGTCTCGGAGCCGTTGGAGGTGTGCAGCTCAGACTCTCCTCCCTCGGCCCCGAAGTCCCCTTCGGCGCCGATACTTGTTCATACGGTTCCGGATCCGGTGCCGATGGTGTTGGAGCCATTTCGGAGCCAGTCCCCTGGTCTATCGGAGCCGAGAGAGAAGTCGTCTCAGCCCCCATCTATTTCCTCTAAATCCTCCAGGTTGTCAGACTCAGATTTAGACAGAGTTATCCAGAGGCTTTTCCAGTCCCCGGTTTTTGCAAAAACGGTCTCGGCTCCAGCCCACTCGACTCCGGAGCCGGCCCCCATTTCGACGCACTCGATTCCTCCTCCAACCTCCTCAGAACCGTTGGAGTCGGTGATGGTGGAACGGAGCAGAGTCGTCCAGTCGGAACCGAGACTCCCTCGGAGCCTCTCGGTTCCGACCATCATTCCTACCCTGTCCTTGGCGTCAGGGTTCGGTACCGGGACTTCCTCGGTCGGAGCCGAGGGGAACATTTTGGAACTGGTAGCTTCGGTGCCTAGTCTCCCCCTCGGAGCGTCGGCCGCAGGGATTCCCGGTACCGTCGTGGTCTCTCAGCCGGTGTCCTCCATAGAGTCTGGAGGTCCTGCTTTTGAGGCCATGAGGAATGCGCTGGCCATGTCCTTGCCGGCTCAGTGAGTCTCTACCTCACCGTCCCTAGACTTGGGAACTGGTGCTTCTGGTGTGCTTCATTCCCACGACAGCAGGGCCCCAGCTCTGAATCCGCTTCAGATGAACCTCCAAGGAAAAAATTGTGCAAGAGGAAGCACATTGACTCCCAGGATGAGTCTATCACATCAGAAACTGACCTCGATGATGTGGAGGGGTCCCCAAAATCGTCCTCGGATGACGTCTCCTTCTCGGATATCCTCGAGATCCTGAGACAGAGAGGCGATTGGCAGTCCAAAACCCCTTCCGCAGAGGAGTCAGTCTTCCTCAAGGCTTTTGGGGCCCAGCCCTCCGCCTCCTGGGTGTCTCCACCCTTCGATGAATTGCAGGATTTAGTTTCTCGAAGGGTGTGGGAACACCCTGACTCTGTGGAACCGGTGCCCGCCAGGCCTAACAAGTTCCTCTCAGCCCCTCCTCAAAAGGAATTTTTGACCAAAGGAGTTGCAGTAGATGTGATGGTGGTGGCATCTGCCACTCAGCAGGACGTGGCAGAGGCTTCAACGTCTGTTCACCCTCCTAATAAGGATTCCAGGAGCATGGATAGGTACGGGAAGCGTACCCGTTCTTCAGCGGCCTTTACCCTGTGGTCGCTGAATTATCTTTGTCATTTTACCAGGCTCCAAAGGGACCTCCTCAGAGAGTTAGGTGAGTCTCTTATGGGTAATCTTCCAGAGGCGTTAGCCCAAACTGTTGGCACCCAGATGACTTACCCTATCTTCGATAGTCAACTCGTCCATGAGGCTCATCTCATATGCGGCCGAAGGGGTGAGTAGAGCAGCGGGAACAGGTGTGGCTCTTAGAAGACACGCCTGGTTACGCTTGTGTCCCTTTGCGGAGGCCTTTAAGTCTTCCTTCACCGACGACCCCTTTGATGGGTCCTCCCTGTTTGGACCCAAGGTGAAGGACACACTGACTCGATGTGAGCAGGAGGGCAAGACCTTTACTGCCGTGGGGGCCCGTTTTTCCGCTCCCTCTATACCTTACCCCAAGGCCCAGAGAGGAGGGAAAATGTGGTTCAGAAAATCTTAAAGGTCTTTCCCTACTCCGAGTGATCCCCCCTCTAGAGGCAGGGGGGGGGAATTCAGGAAGACGCCGCCCCAGAGGTGACAGAGGCCCCCGCAACTCTGGAGACCGCGATTCCTTTTGTGGTACATCCTACGCTCACCGTCTCTGAGACGTGGCCCGACTGCACATCTCCGGAGCCAGTCGGGGTACGTTTTGCGGAACACCCACAGGCTTGGGAATCTATCACCAAGGATCAGTGGGTGCTCCGAACCATAACCGGAGGCTATCTCATCCCTTTCATCAAGCCCCCTCTTCCAATCAGGAATATCCCGGATGTGCCACCCAGTCAGCGGGATCAAGCAGCGGTCGAGGTCTCAAAGCTGCTAAGAAAAGGGGTCATCCAGCCTGTCCCCGCCGACCAGATTGGATCAGGAACTTACTCAAGACTATTTTTGGTGCCAAAAAAGACAGGGGACTTAAGGCCCAATGTTAAATTGTCAATCTCGCCTTCATTCTTGCTTGATGGGTTCGGAGCCGATCTTCGGCTCCGACTCGGCACTTGCTAAGCTCGAGAGTCACTTTTACCAGCTCGAGGCAGCCCCATATCCCATGATGCAAGGCGGTAAGTACCCAGATCTCGCTTGCGCCGCTGATGAGGTCCTCCTTTTACCAGCTCCTGGTAAGTGAATTATTACTTTACTATTTTAGCCCCTTTTTACAAAAAAACTTAAATTATTAGTTTTAACTTAATTTTAATTCCTTTCTGACAGAAAATTTCCCTGTCTCCTTTAAACTTTTAGTCAGACTAAAACCCATCCCATCCCCCCCCTGTTAGGGTGTGTGTGTGTCTGTTAGTGATACCTTTTGGTATATCTAATTTTATTTCTTGGACTGGTGTGTGTGTGTGTGTGTGTGTGTGTGTGTGTGTGTGTGTGTGTGTGTGTGTGTGTGTGTGTGTTTTACACCATGTCTAAAGAAAGGGTCTCAGGCTTTAAGAAGTGTGACTCGTGCTGTCAGAAGATGTCTCTGACAGACGGTCACACTTCTTGCCTGTACTGTATGGGGCCTCTTCACCTGCAGGACTCCTGTGCTATATGTCATTCTTTTAGCCAGAGAGTCCTGCAGGAAAGAAGAAATAAACTGATTTTGAGGGGCCTTCTTGCCGGAGGGCTCTCCGCTAAGTCGGCCCATCTAAGACTTCTAAGTCTTCCAAGGCCCAGGCTTCTGTGTCCAAGCCTGTGGCCTCGGCTCCGACTCATTCAGAGTCGAGATCGGCTCCGCTGGAGCCGATTCTGGAGTTACCTAAACCTTCGGCACCGATGGCTATCGGTGCCGACTCTGGTTCGACCACCGTGTCGGCTCCGATCAGTTCCGACCACCATGTGGCCCAGGCATCGGTGTCGGCCCGATCGGCTCCGACACCCTTACATTTATGGCGTATCGGCTCGCTGGAGCCGATACATCAGCTACCTGTCGGTGCCGATAAGTTGTCGGCTCCGACAGTTTCAGTAGTTTCATCGGCTCCGCTGGTTCCTTCCAGGAGGGGGTTTAGGTTCCCTTCCTTGGAGCCGATACTTTCGGCTTCGCCTCTCCTCTCGGAGCGGAGCCATCGGAGCCGATCTTCAAGGTCATCCAGGCTTTCTGACCATGATTTGGAGAGAGTGGTCAGTAGACTACTAAAGTCACAGGCACTGGCCCAAATGCTACATAGTCCGTCTCAGCAGACGACTATTAGTCCACACCCCATTGCAGTTCCTCCTTCGACTCTACCCCAGAGTTTGGAGTTGGAGTCTTTGGGAATAGTTTCTGCTACGGCTGAGGGACAGATACCCCCTTCCGCTCTTTCAGCCTCTACTCTTATCTCCTCTTCGAGACCTTCCTTAGAGGGATTCGGTAGTCGGGCTTCCCTGGTCTCCTCCGAGGGGGTGAGTGGCATCGGACCCTTGTCTGACCCCGCTCTTCCCCTTGGAGCCTCGGCCTTGGTGAGTTCGGCTCCGACATCTGCCTCGGAGCCTTCCTTTCGGTGGGTCCTGGAGTTCCTAGCTCTTCGGAGCGGGTTCTCTCGGACCTCCTGGGAGGGAGCCTTGAGGTGATGAAGAGTGTGCTGGCCTCTGGACTCAGCCAGCAGTCTGTTCCCTTAGCTCCTCCCTCTATAGTGCCTGTTGACATCTCTGCCACTTCTCTTGCTCCCGGACCCAGAGATCCTCCGCCTCAGATTTCCCCACTGGGAATATCCCCCTCTTCTGAGGATTCTCCTGACTTGTCGGGTGATCCTCCGCGGAAGAAGACTTGTAAGAGGAAACACGTAGACTCCCCCGAGTCTATCACTTCGGATACTGACTTAGATGAGTCAGAGGGATCCCCAAGATCCCCCTCTGAGGATGTCTCCTTCTCAGACATACTAGAACTCCTTAGACAGAGGGGAAACTGGCCCACCAACAATCCCTCTGAGGATGCGTCAGTATACCTGGAGGCGTTTGGATCTCGGCCCTCCACCTCCTGGGTGTCTCCGCCTTTCGACCCCCTTATGCAGGTTATTGCTCGAAAGGCGTGGACTGCTCCTGACTCTGTAGTGCCTGTCCCTAGGAGGCCTTCTAAATTTATTACTGCCCCGTCGGACAAGCAATTCCTTACAAAAGGTGTCCCCGCTGATGCCATGGTGGTGGCTGCCACCAAGAAGGAACTTGCAGATCCTTCCGTACCTGTCCATCCTCCTAATAAGGACTCTAGGACCATGGATAGATATGGTAAGCGGATGTTTTCTTCAGCGACCTTTGCTATGCTCGCTGAACTATCTTTGTCACTTCACCAGACTCCAAAGGGATATCCTTAAGGAGCTAGGTGAAGTTGTGCAGGATCCTACAGCTGCGGGGGCTCAGGAAAAAATTGCTTTGCAGCTAGGAACTCTTAACTCCATTGCAAACTCCTCCATGCGGCTTATATCATATGCTGCTGATGGAGCGAGTAGGGCCGCAGGTACAGGTGTGGCTCTTAGACGCCAAGCCTGGATGCGACTATGTAATTTTGCAGATCCCTTTAAGGCGTCCTTCACAAACTCTCCCTTTGATGGGTCAGCTCTGTTTGGCCCTCAAGTGAAGGAAACGTTGACCAGGTGTGAGCAGGACGGCAAAACTCTTTCTGTCAGGAGTCCATTTTTCCACCCCTTCTAGACCTTATCCCAAAGGACAGAAGGGTGGCAAAATGTGGTTCCAAATCCCAAGGAGTCACTGATTCACGTGGTCAGTTTACCCCTAGAGGCAGAGGGGTAACAACAACAGACGCCGCCTAGAGGCAGAGGGGTCCACAAAACCAGGGAAACAGAGAGTCTCTCTGACCAGCCTTTCAGCATCCCTGAGATGTTGCCCGGCTGTCCCTCCTTGGAGGCAGTCGGGTGAAGACTATCACTGTACCCAGAAGCCTGGCGTTCTCTCACTCAAGACAGATGGGTACAGTCGATCATATCCGAGGGTTACAAAATTCCTTTCGAGGAAAGTCCTTTCTATCCCTCAAATTCCCTTCCAGACGTACCACCCGGTCTAAGGGAAATTGCAGAGTTGGAAGTCTCAAAACTACTGTAAAAAAGAGCCATTCAGCCAGTTACAACAGACCATTCAGAGCCGGAATCTACTCAAGGTTCTTTTGGTCCCCAAAAGACGGGAGACTGGAGACCAATATTGGATCTCAGCAGACTCAACAAGTCTGTGAGGAAGACAAGATTCCGAATGGTCACTCTTCAGTCGATTCTGCCCTTCTTGCAGAAGGACAACTGGATGTGCTCAATAAATCTTCAGGATGCATGCTATCACATAAAATTCACAGACGCCCAGGAGATTTCTCCGCTTTCGGCTGGGGTCCAGTCATTTCCAGTTCAGAGCCCTGCCCTTTGGTCTCACCACAGCCCCCAGAGTGTTCACCAAATGCATGGCAGTGGTCACGGCTCACCTGAGACGTCAAGGATTCCAGGTGTTTCCGTATCTCGATGACTGGCTCTTGTCAGCCACCACCAGACATCAGCTTGTTCAAGCCAGGGATTACACAATAAATCTTTGTTCTCATTTGGGCATCTCGATCAACTTCGAAAAGTCATCCTTATTGCCCTGCCAGTCTATTACTTTCATAGGCGCAAACTTAAACACTGTTCGGATGTCAGCTACCCTTACAGACCAAAGAGCTTCAGACATTCAAAGTCATGTCAGGATCATTCTAGCCAACAAGAAGGTACAGGCCAGAATGGTTCTAAAAGTATTAGGTCTCATGGCTGCGCCATTACTCTTCTTCCCTGGCTCGCTTCTACATGCGCCTTCTTCAGTGGATGTTGTTCACTCAGTGGTCTTACCAACAACTTCCAATGTCACCAAATTCTGGTGACACAGATTTGCAAAATCATCTTGCTTGGTGGATCACTTCTCCCCAGATTCACCAAGGCAGACACTTTGTACCCCATCCCCGTAGCCACTGTCACCACGGATGCCTCCCTGATCGGGTGGGGGACATTATCAGGGCAGGATGGTTCATGGACGTGGCAACCGCTCGAGTACCACCTGCACATAAATGTCCTAGAGATGAGAGCAGTGCTTTTATCATTGCAAGCCCTCAACGACTCTCTTCCTGTAGGATTGCAGTCCACACAGACAACATGTCTGTAGTTTGGTATATCAACAAACAGGGCGGAACCAAGTCCTACCCCTTGTGTCGAGAAGCTCAGACTGTGGCAATGGGCGATCTCCTCTCATCGGTTTCTGGTAGCAACGCACATCCCTGGGAAAACCAACATTTTAGCGGACAGATTGAGCAGAGCTATTCTCATGCCTCACGAGTGGTCTCTCAAGCAATCTATAGTGGAGGAGATTTTTCTGGAATGGGGTCGCCCATGTTGCGATCTTTTGCTACTCCCCAAAACAGCAAATGCCCAGACTTCTTCTCTCTTCCCTCTGTCAGGCCATCCTCCAGAGACGCTCTGACCCAGGATTGGCCCCAGGGACTTCTTTATGCCTTTCCTCCTTTCCTCTAATCCCTCAGGTTATCCAGAAAGCTACCGTTTTGAGAGCCAAAATGATTCTCATTGCTCCTTATTGGCCTCGACAAATTTGGTTTCCGTTCCTCCATCGTCACCTATTGGTGCAGCCATGGCATCTGGACCCAGTGCCAGATCTTCTGGTTCACCAATCCGGTCAGCTGCACCGGTCTATCCCTTCTCTCAACCTCTCAGCATGGTTGCTCCACTTCCTTCCTTAGCCAGGCTTCCTTTGATCTCTAACCCTGTTAGAGACATCATAGTAGCTTCTTTAAAATCCTCTACCAGGAGGATTTATACAAGCAAATGGAAGCGTTTCTCTTATTGGGCTAAGGCCAAGAATATCGATCCCTTCACTGCCCCAGTTCAGGCAGTTTTGGACTTCTTAGCGGAGATTTTTCATGCAGGCTCCTCTTCTTCCACAGTTAGAGTTCAACTGGCTGCTATCTCGAACTTTCATGTCGGGATCGCAGATCACAATATCATGTCCCATAGGCTTTGTAAAGCCTTCTTGAAAGGAATTTTCCTGCTAAAGCCTCCAATCAGGAATCCTCCTCCTCAATGGGATCTAAATTTAGTGCTGACATCCTTGATTCTTCCCCCCTTCAAGCCAGCTGTTTCTTGCTCCCTAAAATTTCTTTCTTGGAAAACATTATTCCTAGTAGCTATTACATCGGCCAGGAGGGTGTCTGAACTTCAAGCTCTTTCGGTTCGACCCCCCCTATTTGGTCTTTCACAAGGACAGAGTATCATTGAGAACTAATCCGACCTTTTGCCTAAGGTCGCCTCAAAGGCTAATTTGAATCAATCCATTGAACTCCCTGTATTTTTTCCAAACTATTCAAACAGATCGTAACAAAAATTACATTATCTTGATGTCCACCGCCAACTCAGATATTATTTGGACAGAACTAAACAATTTAGGAAATCCGATCAACTCTTTGTTTCCTATGCAGATAACAGGAAAGGCCTTCCTGTTTCTAAAGTGACCTTATCTAGATGGCTGTCTTCTGTTATCTCTGAAATTTATCTGCTCAGGGGAAAACAGCTGTGCTCAAAACCTAAAGCACATTCAACTAGGAGCTTAGCTACTTCTACAGCCTTTCAAGCTAGACTTCCTTTAGACACTATTTGTGCAGCGGCCACTTGGGCCACTCCTCATACTTTTGTTTCCCATTACAAATTGGACTTGGCCTCCAGGGACAGAGCCAGTTTTGGCTCTACAGTCCTCAAGAGTCTGTTCCGTTGAGCCACCCAGGATAGAGGTGCTAGGACGGTCCCATCAAGCAAGAATGAAGGCGAGATTGACAACTTAACATTAAGAAGTTATGTACCTACCATAACGTTCCATGTTAGTTGTCTTCTCTCGCCTTCTTTCTTGCGACCCTCCCTCCTTCCCCCAGGCCTGGACAGACCTTTCTACAAGAGATTGTTATGCTGAAGACCATTCAACTGGTCCTTCTTTCATCCTGTAGGCTTTCTTTCTTCCTTTGGGAAGTATTTATGCTTGGTGCTATTGCCCTTTGTCATCAAACGAGATCTGGGTACTTACCGCCTTGCATCATGGGATATGGGGCTGCCTCGAGCTGGTAAAAGTGACTCTCGAGCTTAGCAAGTGCCGAGTCAGAGCCGAGGATTGGCTCCGAACCCATCAAGCAAGAAAGAAGGCAAGAGAAGACAACTAACATGGAACGTTATGGTAGGTACATAACTTCTTATTTTGGACCTCAAATCATTGAATC
This sequence comes from Protopterus annectens, assembly GCF_019279795.1. Taxonomy (NCBI): domain Eukaryota; kingdom Metazoa; phylum Chordata; order Ceratodontiformes; family Protopteridae; genus Protopterus; species Protopterus annectens. The sequence goes on from NC_056746.1 coordinate 587,759,209, forward strand.
GCTTTGTAAAACAATCCAAATTCCGAATGGTCACCCTTCAGTCCATTCTCCCGTTATTGGAGAAGGATGTCTGGATGTGCTCCATAGATCTTAAGGACGCTTAGTATCACATCCTGATAAGTCAAGAGTCCAGGAGTTACTTACGCTTCCGCCTGGGAACCAGTCATTTCCAGTTCCGAGCACTGCCCTTTGGTCTCACCACAGCCCCCAGGGTGTTCACCAAGGGTCTGGCAGTAGTGACAGCTCACTCGAGAAGTCTAGGATTCCAAGTGTTTCCCTATCTAGACGACTGGCTCCTTACTGCCACCACCAAGCATCTATTAGTTCGAGCGCTTATGACCACAGTCAGTTTGGGTCATTCACTAGGAATCTCGTTCAATTGGGAAAAATCTGTGCTGCAGCCATCTCAGCGTATTACCTTTATAGGCGCAGAGTTAGACACAAGAAGAATGCGGGCATTCTTGCCGGTAGAAAGGATTCAGGTCCTGCAGTCTCAGGTTCAAACCTTGTTACCCAGATCATGAGTTCAGGCCAGACTGATTCTGCAGTTATTGGGCACGATGGCCTCGACTATTCTACTAATCCCCTTAGCCAGGCTGCACATGCGGGTGCTGCAATGGCTACTGTCGGTTCAATGGTCCTTTCAGGATCTCCCCTTGAACCATTTGGTCCAGATTACGGAAATTTGCCGTCTGAACCTACGTTGGTGGCTGCTTCGGCCCAACCTGGACCAGGGGCAACCCTTTGCCCTTCAGCCTCCCGTCACCACTGTGACCACGGACGCCTCCCAGATAGGGCGGGGGGGCATTATCTGGACAGGTCTGTCCAAGGTACGTGGCAGGCTCACGAAATGCACTTAAATATAAATATCCTGGAAATGAGAGCGATGCTACTAGTGTTGCAAGCACTTCATCATGTTCTTCCCCGGGGTACTATTGCGATCCTATCCAACAACATGTCGGTAGTCTGGTACATAAACAAGCAAGGCGGAACCAGGTCCTACCCTCTTTGCCGAGAGGCCATGAGAGTGTGGCATTGGGCGATTTCTACCCAGCGTTTCCTAGTGGCAACGCACATTCCTGGGAAATCCAATGTGATTGCAGACAGGCTGAGCAGGACTCTCCTGTTGCCCCACTAGTGGTCCCTCAACGACAGGGTGGCTGCAAACATTTTCGCCAAGTGGGGCCTTCCTTGTTATGACTTGTTCGCCAGCCCTCACAATGTGAAATGCAGGGAGTTCTTCACTCTGACTCCCTCTCAGGGGCAGATTCCCATGGACTCTCTAGCTCACAGTTGGCCCCCCGGTCTACTTTACGCCTTCCCTCCGGTTCCCCTTCTCCCGAAGGTGATACAGAAGGCGATTTATCTAGGAAGCGACATGATTCTGATCGCTCCACACTGGCCTCGTCAGGTTTGGTTCCCCTTTCTTCTGAGGTATGTGGTGGAGGGCCCATGGTTTCTGGACCTGGTGCCCGACCTGTTAACTCATCAGTTGGGACAGTCTCATCCATCCCTCAGGTCCTTGAGGTTGGCCGCCTGGTTACTCCACTTCCAACCTTAGTCAGAGATAACTCTCTTTCTCCAGACGTCATCCACAGTTTGTCCTCTTCTCACAAACCTTCCACTATTAAACTGTATTCCAGCAAGTGGAAGAGGTTTGCTATTTGGGCCCAGCAACGAGGTATAGATCCCCTTACCGCTTCAGTACCTCAGGTTTTAGAATTCCTGGCTTCTTTGTTTTATTTGGGCTCTTCAGTTTCCACAATTAAAGTCCAACTGGCGGCTATCTCTAATTTTCATGTCTCCTTTGAGCCTTCCTTAATGGCTAACAGGCTTTGCAAATCTTTCCTCAAAGGAGCGTGGCTCCTTCGGCCCCCAATAGCCCATCCTGTGCCCCCTTGGGATCTGAATATGGTTCTATTTATTTATTTATTTTACATTTGTTAACCGGGCTAGTCTAGCTGGATATATGTCCATTTTCAGTAGAGGCCCGGGGAGAAAAGCTCCACACATTAATCAACATTAAGAGACATATAAAAAGAATTTTAAGTAAATATGAATATACATTTGGTAATAAGAACAACAAATACCTAAGGCACTTACAGTTTATATACTAGATCAGTAGTAAGCATAACATTAAATCATCTAAAGATTAGCAATTAGTTTTCAATAATCAGTCAAAGAGAAAGAGGTAAAGCAGGAGAATTAAAGGGATTAATGTAGTAATACAAGAGAGGGAAAGAGTGAGAAACAGTAGTCTAGTAAGGAGATGAGGTAGGAAGATGGAAAAGAGTGCAGGGGAGAGAAAAGGAGGAGTGAGGCAGAGCATTAAAGTAGAGCAATGGAGCAAGAAAGGGAAATAGTGTGTATAGCTAGTAAGCATAGTATATAGTTATAGCAAAGTAGGAGAGTGTAGAAGGTTAGTCAGGAGTCCTGCAGGAACACAGCCAGTAGCTAGTAAGCATAGTATATAGTTATAGTAGAGTGGGGAGAGTGTAGAAGGTTAGTCAGGAGTCCTGCAGGAACACAGCCAGTGGTTTTGGAAGTACAGTTTGATTCTTTGTTTGAAGAGTGGTAAGGAGGAGATTAGAGTGATATCAGTGGGTAGTGTATTCCATGTCCTACCTACAGTATTAGTGAACAGAGAGTCACCAGCTAAGTTATGGGATTTTACAGATTTGGTCATGAGTTTAGAAGAAGATCAAAGGGAGGCAAGATTGTTATAAGGGATTAGAAGTTGGGAAAGTATTGGGGTGTTCTCAGGTTGGTAGAGTATCTTGTGGGCAATAGTAAGTTGTGAGATGATAAGATAGTTTTGTAGCTCTGGCCAGCCTAGGAGTTTTAGGTTATGACAGTGATGTGTTCTGAAAGGGTTATTGGTGGCAAAGCGAGCAATGCTATTATAACAGGTTGCTAGTTTATTTAGGTTAGCCTTTTTAAGGTTTGTGAAAATAGGTGAGGCGTAAAAGAGAGTAGATATCAGATGGGAGTGGGCGATAGTAGCTCTGGTAGAAGGTGTAAGAAATGGTTTAATACGGTATAATGAGCCTATTTTTTTGTTAACTGTTTTGATAATGTTATTGATGTGTTGATCAAATGTGAGATTGTTATCAATGGTTATTCCTAGCAGTTTAGTTGTTGTTTCAGGAGAGATGATAGTGGTGTCATTGGACAAGATGTTGAAGTTTAATGGGGAAGCTCTAGTGGTAGGAGTAAAAAGGAGAAGTTTAGTTTTTTTAGCATTGAGGAGTAGGTACCGTCTAGAAAACCAAGTTTCTACAGTGTTGAAGGTAGTCTGAGTTAGAGAGAGAAGTTCTGAGGAGGTAGGTGCTGAACAAATAATAGTGGAGTCGTCAGCGTATTGGATGCAGGTAGCTTGTGGGATTACAGTGTTAAGATCGTTTATGTAAAGGGAGAAGAGAAGTGGGCCAAGAATGGAGCCTTGTGGGACTCCAATAGAAACAGGCAATAAGGAAGAGATATGATTGTCCCAAAGAACGGCTTGTTGTCTGTTGCTAAGATAGGAAGTAAACCATTTTATAGCCAGGTTATCAAATGACAGGGATTCAAGGATGTAGATAAGGGAAGAGTGGTTCACCATATCAAAAGCTTTAGAGAGGTCAATGAAAAGAGCAGAGGAGACAAGGTTGGAGTTGCGGTAGTTTCTAGCTTCTTTAACTGCCCGTCCCTTTGAACCAGCAGCTACTTGTGATATAAAATTTCTATCTTGGAAAACCGCCTTTTTGGTGGCAATAACTTCTGCCAAGCGGGTCTCAGAGCTTCAGGCTCTCTGTTCTAATCCCCCTTATTTGACCTTTCACAAAGACAGAGTGTCTCTCAAGTTAAATCCCTCTTTCTTGCCCAAGGTAGCATCCCCCTTATGCATTCAACAATCCTTGGAGCTCCCTGTGTTTTTTCCCAAATTCTCCAATAGCGCAGAATATATTTTCCATCAGTTGGATGTTCACAGACAACTGCGTTTTTATTTAAGTAGGACCAATCGGACACGGAAGTCAGATCAGCTGTTTGTGTCCTTTGCGGAAAATAGGTTGGGTCAACCGGTGGCTAAAACCACCATAGCCAAATGGATTAAAGATTGCATCTCCTTCATCTATTCACAGTCCGGCAAAGAGCTACCTTTCCCAGTCAAGGCTCATTCTACCAGGGCAATGGCTACTTCTGTAGCATTCCACTCCAAATTATCAATAGATGATATCTGTGCGGCCCCTACCTGGACTTCTCCGCACACCTTTATTTCTCATTACAAGATAGATGTGGCTTCTCGAGGTAGAGCTTCCTTTGGTTCCACAGTTCTCAGGAGTGTTTTCTAATGAGCCACCCGGGATTTAGGTGCTTGGGATGCTGTCCCATCAGTTATGAATGTAGGCGAGATAGGATCCCTTTACATCTTTTAGTTATGTACTTACCATAACTTCGGATGTATGGGATCCATCTCGCCTACATTCATATGTACCCGCCCTCCTTCCCCTTTCCCATTGGATTTAGAGGAAATGTTGCTGCTTACTGAGTTTTTCTCTTGAAGGACTTTAGTTTGTTACAAGTGTTGGTATGTTTCTGTGCCTGGATGTAGGTATAAAAAGCGAACAAACAGGATCTGGGGAAGCAGGCGTGGTGCATTCTGGGATAAGGGGTAGCCCAGCCAATTAGAGACTTCGTTCTACTATATAGTTGCCGAGTCGGAGCCGATGGATCGGCTCCGAACCCCATCAGTTATGAATGTAGGCGAGATGGATCCCATACATCCGAAGTTATGGTAAGTACATAACTAAAAGATAATTAATATGAGAGCAAATCGCCCCCCTGGACTAAACAGTATAGTTCCATTGAAACCTATATTAAAAACTAGAAGGAATACTATTACCACTCAGAATCACTAGACTTATAATTTACTCATGTTTATTTAGATCAAACCAGTATCTATATTTTTTCTTTTTAGCTGACATTATGACATCATAATACAATGTATGTATATATATATATATATATATATATATATATATATATATATATATATATATATATATATATATATATATATATATATATATATATATATATGTATATATATATATATATATATATATGTATATTTTTTTTTAGTTTTGTTAGGTTCATCAAATACAAAACAAGCATATTAACAAGTTTAATAAGCATAATAATAATAATCAGTTACTACATAAATATTTATTAATTCTGATATGGAAAGTACTTTAGATCTGAATATTGCTTTTCACTAAGGATGTGTGCATGGTCTTGCTTTATAATAGTGATAATTCCACAACAGGTATATTTGGACATTGATGTTCTTCGTTTTCCATTGCTGCAGTCCTTACTATTGGGTATAGTCCGCGTCCAGTCGGCCCGAATACCAGAGTATAAGGCTGACGTCGGTCAGGGCGCATTAGACTGACGTCAGTACGTCAGGGTACTAATGCGCATGACCCACGTCATATCCTCAGTCTTTTTTGCCGCATGGTCCGATGCAGAAGCAGTTTTGCGAGTGCAGGTTGGCGTTCTGAAATATTTCGAAACCGGAGTTTCAGACCGAAACAGAGTTGGCTAAGTACCCGTTGGGAACATTTTGTTTTTTGTTGCCTCAGTATTTTACCGGATGTCAGAAAAAGTGAATAACTGTATTTCTTGTGGGAAACAGATACCTCATAGGGATTACCATACCTTGTGTATACCTTGTTTAGGGCCTGAGCACGGCGTTGTTGGTTGCCGCTCTTGTGCTAGGTTTAACAAACGCACTATTAAGAGGAGGTTAGACTGTGCCAGGTTAGTGTTTGGGAAGCGTTGCAATTATAAAATGCCGCCGGATGCTCCGGCCCGCCCAAGAAGCGCAAGGACAAAACAGTGAAGCCTAGGGTTGATGAACCGCAGTCCCGGACGCCGGTTCTTTAGAAGGCTCAGTGGAGCCAGAGGTTTTGCCAGGAGTTTCCATGGAGTCTCAGGCAGAAACTTTACTGTTACAGGATGTGCCTTCTCAGGAGGTAGGCCAGGCTGAGGGGCTTCTCAGGTAACTGTTCTTCCCTCTCTTCCCAAGGTAGTTAGAGCCTCTCCTTCTGTTGCCAAAACTTCTTTGAGAGGTAGGCCTAGTTCAGCTTCAGTGGGGGCTTCTCCTAGCATTTCGGGTTCTGTACCTAAGAAACATATGCTTAAAATGGCAGAAGATTTGATTACTATGATTAGAGGTTCTATGCCTCCGCCTGATAAGAGGCCTAGGGTGGAACCGGAGTTTGATAGTTTTGAACAGTGTTCAGAGGCTTCAGAGTCTTCTGCGGAAGACTTGCAGGAGTATCCTACTTATTCTGATTCTGATGTGGATGATTCCACTCCTACAGCTTCTCCTCCTGAGGATTTCTCATTTCAGAGACTCTGCATTCCATGAGGGAGCACTTTAAATGGGAAGGCCAGGATTACTCTGATTCCAGGAAAAGGCTTAGGGAATTCTTGTTTTTGCCCCAGCATAGGCCCTTAGCTATTCCCTCCTGTGTTGAATGTGGTGGAAGATGTTTTTGCAGAGGCTTCCTGAATCCTGACTCTTTGCCTCCTGCTCCTGTTAAGCCTGATAGGTATTATAGGGTGCCCGAAGCTCATAAGTATTTGTTTAAGAGTCCTAGGGCGGACCCAGAAACTATTTCTCAAGGGCCTAAAGGTGTTAAGGCTTCTGTGGTTAAAAATCCAGTTCCCACTGATAAAGAGGCAAGGGCCTTGGATAGGTGGGGAAAGAAAGTGTATACTTCTTCCACTCTAGCCATGAGGCGTTGAATTGTCAGTTTCACATGCTAAAATATCAGAATTATCTCCTTTCACAATTAAAATCTAAGGTGGATGCTTTGGAAGGTATTGAGTGTAAAGAGTTGCTGGACTTGGTTCATGTGTCTGAGCAAGTGGGTAAGCATTCTTTGCAATGTGGTTTTGATGCTGTGCAGGCCTCCTCGAGGGTGGCTGCTACTAGTTCTGTTCTTCGCAGGCATGCCTGGTTGAAGGATCAGAATTTGGCTGAGCATGTTAAGACAAGAATTTTGGATGCTCCTTTACAGTCTGATGTGTTGTTTGGATCGCCTGTGGAAGCAGTTTTAAAGAAAATGGAGGACAAAGCTAAGTCTATGCAAACTGTTAAAGATTTTTGCAGGTGCAGCCACCAAGTTTAGTAGAAATTGGCCTGCTAAGGTGGACATATCTTGCTTATGATTCTCAGTCTAGGGGTAGGTCTAGACGTGGTAGGGGCAGGGCTCAAGGTTCTTTTTAGGCCTAGAACAGGGAGTTCACCTGCTCAGACTTCTGGTGAGGGCAGGGGTCAGTCCTTTAGTAAACAGACCCAATGACCTGTCTTTTCAGCTGCCAGTAGATTCTCATGGCAGCTCCTTTGGGAGGAAGACTGTCTCTTTTCAAAGAAAATTGGGATTTAATTACTCAAGACAAATGGGTGTTGGATATCATTCACCACGGTTACAGATTTTATTTCCATACAATGCCCCTTTCAAAGGCATGCCAGACGCCTCCTCCACAAAGAAAGGAGGCTCACAAGCAAGTTTCTCAGTTACTCCAGATGGGGCCATTCAGCCAGTCCCTGTATCAGAAAGGCCTAGGATTTTATTCTCACTTGTTCCTAGTACCAAAGAAGGGGAACAGGGGGAGACCATTTTTGGATTTATCTCCTCAACACTTTTCTGGACATTCCCAAGTTCAAGATGTTGACGTTACAACAGCTTTTACCTCTGCTGGGCAAAGATCACTGGATGGTAACTTTAGATCTCAAGGAAGCTTACCTTCATGTGCCTATAAGGCTAAGTTGCAGGAAGTATCTGCGGTTTCGAGCTGGAAATTCTCATTATCAGTTCTCTGCATTGCCCTTTGGCTTATCTACTGCCCAGAGTATTCACAAAGGTTCTGGCTCCAGTGATAGCTTACTTCAGGCTTCAAGGAATTCAAATCTATCCTTACTTGGACGACTGCCTGATTCTGGCTCAAGAAAAGGAAGACCTTCTACAGCATCTGGAATATGTTATAGCAGTGCTAAGATGCCTAGGGTATTCTGTGAACGAAATAAAGTCCAGTCTAGTACCCTCTCAAGACATGTGCTTTCTGGGTGTGAGACTGAATACAGCAGCCCAGATGGCCTTTTTAACCCCGGACAAACAAAAGAGTCTGTCACTTTACTTCCATCAACTATCTCATCAGTCCGTGCTGACTGCAAGGACAGTCCTTCAAGCATTAGGGTTCATGGCATCTTGTATTCTGGTGCTTCCCAATGCCAAACTGCATATGAGGAAGCTACAATGGTATCTCAAAATTGTATGGACACAGCACTGCCAGGATTTGGACACTGTCATTCAAATAATACCTTGCCTTCAAAAAGCATTCTTGTGGTGGGCTCAGGAATGTCACCTAAACAAGGGACTCTCTCAGACCGCCAGAGGCGAGTCAGATTTTAACGACAGATGCCTCGGACATTGCTTGGGGAGCTCATCTAAATGGAAAGTGGATACAAGACAAGTGGCCTGCCAGACTACAGCATCTACATATCAACATGAAGGAGATGTTAGCAGTCCAGTTTGCATTAATGGCTTTCAAGGAGTTACTTCTTCCAGGGCAGGTGTTGATTCTAACAGACAACACCACAGTCATGTGGTACATCAACAAACAGGGAGGCACTCATTCATACCCCTATGCAGGCAAGCAATGACCTTGGAGCTGTGGACCCTGGGACTCAGCTACAACATTCAGTTACAGGCAATATTTGTACCAGGGAAAAGACAATACTCTAGCAGACATATTAAGCAGAACCACTTTGGATGCCCACGAATGGAAACTGCACGATCTTCAAGACCATCTCAAAGAAGTGTCATGGGGAATGCCACAGATAGACCTATTCGCATCACCTCTCAATCACCAGCTGCCAAAATTCTGCACAAGGACATTCCACCCACTAGCATGGAAAGTGGACTCACTCTCCTTCAACTGGAAAGGCATAACAGCATATGCATTCCCACCTCTTCCTTTGATACACAAGGTACTACTAAAAATCAAGGAAGACAGTCCAAGGATAATCCTGATAGCTCCAAACTGGCCAAGACAGCACTGGTACCCACTACTGAAGAGCATGTCTCGAACAAAATGCCTCCATGGCCAATACCTCTGATGCCTTTGATGTTAACTCAGAACAACTACATCATCACACATCCAAACTTAAAACGCTGCAACTGACTGCATGGAACATCACAAACACAGCAGCTAATCCAGAACTTTCCCAACAAGTTTTAAGACATTATTCTGGAAGCACGCAGACCTTCAACAAGAAGGAACTATGCTGGAAAATGGAAAAGGTTTGTCATTTTGGAGTACGGAAAGAGGAAAAGATGTGTCAAACATAGATATGCCTAACATTCTGGAGTATCTGGCCAAACTTCATTCAGGCCTGTCCTACTCCTCCATCAAGATACATGCATCAGCTATTTCAGCAGAATACAGCTTTGATCCACCTGTTTTTCGCACCCTTTGCTCAGGCAGTTCCTCAGAGGAATCAAGAATGTAAAACCTCCAAGGAAACCACCATTACCAGCTTGGGATTTAAACTTTGTGCTAGAAAAGTTGACACTATCACCCTTTGAACCAGCAGCAACAGCAGACCTACAACACCTGTCATGGAAAACTGCTTTCCTACTGGCAATAACTTCAGCAAGGAGGGTTTCAGAACTACAGGCCTTAATGGCAGTGCAACCCTTCCTAATCTTCCACCAAGATAGAGTGTCCATGAGGACTAATCCTACATTTATGCCCAAGGTGGTATCCAGAGTGTCTTTGAACCAGGCAATCCACCTACCTACCTTCTTTCCCAACCCACAAAACAGAGGGGAAAAGAATACTGCATACCTTGGATGTACATAGACAGCTACGCTACTACTTGGACAGAACAAAAACAGCAGAAAGACTGACCAACTTTTTGTAGCCTATGCAACAGGAAGGGAAGGAAAAGCTATTTCCAAACAGACAATCTCCAAATGGATAGGAAACTGCATATGATACTGTTACTCCTTCCATGGAAAACCAATTCCACAGAACATAAGACCTCATTCTACAAGGGCAACAGCCACTACCACAGCCTTCTTACGAGGGTGGCAACCAAAGACATTATTGAGGCGGCTACTTGGACCTCCGTGCATACATTTGCCAAGCATTATAATTTGCCTCTATATTCCAGATCCCGAGCAGGGTTTGCCTCTGCTGTACTGCAAGGGATCCTAAACACACCATAATCTACTTTTATCCTCCTCCCCTTGTTGGCTATGGTATTCTACCCACTTGTTATGACTGCAGATGCATCCATGAAGGGACATAGTACAGTTTTGTACCTACCATAAATGTAGATGTCCGAACTGGATAGCATCTGCAGTCAGGATTACCCTCCCTCCTTCCCCTCTGTGGTACTCCTAGGGTGTTTACCCTCCTAATAGCTAGCTGTTGGGGGGGAGTCTTTTATGGTGTATTTGTTTGTATATATGTACATATATGCTTATTGTTGTGTTTACCTCTATCTATTTGGAAACATTGGCATCTATCCAAATTTTTAGCCTGCAAGAGGGCTACTGGCATCTGGGGCAAGAAACACTGAGGAAAATGGCGTCGGCTGATGCTTTTATACCCGAAGACCAACAGAGATGACGTCGGGTGGAGTGCGACATCAGCCGAAGCCGGACCCGGACTTTGGAATCCGGCCGACTGCAGGGCTGCCTGACGACAGGACAACCCACTTGTTATGACTGCAGATGCTATCCAGTTCGGACATCTACATTTATGGTAGGTACAAAACTGTACTTTATGGTAAGTACATAACTAAAAGATAATTAATATGAGAGCAAATCGCCCCCCTGGACTAAACAGTATAGTTCCATTGAAACCTATATTAAAAACTAGAAGGAATACTATTACCACTCAGAATCACTAGACTTATAATTTACTCATGTTTATTTAGATCAAACCAGTATCTATATTTTTTCTTTTTAGCTGACATTATGACATCATAATACAATGTATGTATGTATGTATGTATATATATATATATATATATATATATATATGTATATATATATATATATATATATATTTTTTTTTTTTAGTTTTGTTAGGTTCATCAAATACAAAACAAGCATATTAACAAGTTTAATAAGCATAATAATAATAATCAGTTACTACATAAATATTTATTAATTCTGATATGGAAAGTACTTTAGATCTGAATATTGCTTTTCACTAAGGATGTGTGCATGGTCTTGCTTTATAATAGTGATAATTCCACAACAGGTATATTTGGACATTGTTTTCTATCAAGGCAGTGAATAGGGGCGTCATTCCATATATTTATATATCTAGAGATTATTTAGTGTATAATGGACTCTATATATATAGTAAAAGGATATAAAATTGTAATGTGCAGTTATGTATTTCTGTGCTGACGGAAGCAGAGTTGACATAGTGACCATGCTTTTGGCTGTGTCAGTAATATTTTAATAGTTTGGTAGTCATAGATAATTGTTTTGTATATCTGGAAAAATAGATAACTGTAAAAGAAGATTTTATATAAAATGCCAGAAAGGCGACCTGTTAGTTGAAGTTAAGTATAGCAAGTTTATATATGACAAACAAAGGAAAATAAAACAAATGCTTCTGAAAAATCTTTAAAAAGCTAATATTAACACTTTGGCCACTGGATGGCAGCAAAGTGGAAACAGGGAAGCTATGCAAAACTAAATCTATTGGAATGATACATTCAGCACTTATAGCCAGTAATAAACTAGGCAGAGAAGTGCATATTAGCATATAGCTGAAGTAGGATGGGCCAACATAGTATTTTTGGTGCCAATTTTAAATCATAGCTATTGGCTACTTAGTACTGTAAAGAAAGATTGCTGAATATTCTAATAAAAGACTAAGAATTAATTGACATGATTGGTTTAGAAGTTAATTGATTTTAAACCTTATCGGTTACTTTTTAGTATAAATATTAAGCATTGCTACCAAAAGGTAACAGTCTGAAGAAGGCTAAACAACCGAAAGCGCTTATCGTTTTATCACTATGGAATTTTAATGCTGTTTTTACTTTTTTCATTAAATTTGCTTGCTGTTTGACACAGGACTCTATCGTGGTGGATTTTTGCTGTGGTGGAATACCAGAGGTCTTTTTCTTTGTTTGCTTCACTTTTCCAGTGGTAAACCTTCAACAAGTGTAAGATAGCTTTTTCCCTGAATCCATACCTGGACGATTGTCTAATTCAGCAGAAAACAAGGACATTCTTCTAAAGCATCTGGTGTTTGTAAAAAGGGTTCTAACTTGTCTAGGGTACTCCATAACTGAAAATAAATCACAACTGGTACCCTCTCAAATTACATTCCTGGGTGCAAGCTTGAATACAACTGCCCATATGGCTTACCTTACGCCAGAAAAACAAATTCATTTGGCAACTTACATCAGACAGGTGGCCACAAAAACCCTGCTATCTGCAAGACAAATTCTGCAAGCCTTGGGGTTCATGGCCTCCTGCATTCTCCTAATTCCATATGCAAGACTGCATATGAGGAAACTTTAGTAAGTTTATGGAGTCAGCATTGTTACAGCCTGGAAACAGTGATTCCTGTCATACCTTGCCGGCAACTAGAGTTCCTATGGTGGGCAGAGGCCTGCCACCAAAACAAGGGACTGCCATTCATTCCACCCCCTACCGCCCAAACCCTAACTACAGACGCATCAGACTATGCTTGGTGGGGGCTCATCTGGCAGGGAAGTGCATTCAGGGCAAATGGAGCCCAAATCAAATGCACCTTCATATGAATCAGAAAGAGATGCTAGCTGTACAGAATGCACTAACAGCCTTCAAGGACTACCTTCATCCAGGACAGTTAATGATAAAGACAGACAACACCACAGTTATGTGGTACATAAATAAGCAGGGGGGTACACACTGCTTCCCTCTTTGCAGACCAGCCATAACATTGTGGAATACGGCCTTGACCTACCAAATATAACTACAAGCTCAATTCCTGCCAGGAAAGCTGAATACCCTGGCAGACGAACTAAACAGAAATCTCATGGACCCACACGAATGGAAACTGGAACCACGGATTTTCAACATGTTGACACGCAAGTGGGGGAGTCCAGACCTAGATCTTTTTGCCTCATACCAGAACCATCAGACAAATTCTACACAAGAACTCGTCACAAAAAAGCCTGGAAAGTGGATGCTCTATCATTCAGCTGGAAAAACCTATCAGTCTATGCTTTTTCCCTCTCTACCTCTGCTCTCCAAAGTTCTACTAAAAGTCGAGCAGGGCAAACCAAAAATGATTGCTCCAGACTGGCCTCACCAACACTAGTACCCACTCCTGCGCAGTGTCACACCTTCCACCTTGGCACCTGCCGCAGACACCTTACTTACTGTCTCAGCAGAAAAAACAAATTCTGCACACTCAGCTCCAAACTTTGAATCTTGCAGCGTGGCTAATCATCTAAATTCACCCTTAGCATCCCTCAGCAAACCTGTGATGGATGTCATTTTGGAGATGAGAAGACCTGGTACTAGGAAATCTTATGCTGACAAATGGAAAAGATTCTGTGCCTGGAACCAATCATAAGAAATAAGCACAGCAGTGCCCAATATTCCTCAGATTTTACAATACTTAACTGAGATGCTTCACAAGGGCCTGTCCTTTTCTTCCATAAAAATCCATGCCTCAGCCATTTCAGCTCATTTTAACACAGAATATCCCCTCTTTTCTCATCCTCTGCTAAAGCAGTATCTCAGAGGGCCCAAAAACTTAAGACCACCCAGGAGAGCTCCAACCCTTGCCTGGGACCTCAATTTTGTATTGGAAAAACTCACTCTCCCTCCTTTCGAGCCAGCTGCTACTGCAGTCTTAAAATTTCTCTCCTGAAAAACAGCTTTCCTTTTAGCAGTCACTTCAGCTAGAAGGATTTCTGAATTACAGGCACTTGTGACAGTGGAGCCTTTCATTATTTCTCATGCAGAGAGGATGTCTCTCAGGACCAATCCATCCTTCATGCCTAAGGTGGTATCCAGTGTGGCTCTTAATCAGACCATTCGTTTGCCAACTTTCTTTCCCAATCCACAGAACAAGGGAGAGCGGATTCTGCATTCATTGGATGTACACAGACAACTTAGATTTTACTTAAACAGGATGAAATCCCTAAGAAATTCTGAACAACTACTGGTGACATTTGCTGCAGGAGCAGAGGGTAAGGCTATTTCAAAACAGACCATTTCCAAATGGATAAGCCATTGTATTCGTTTCTGCTATATGCACCATGTTAAAACTGTCCCCCAGGGGATCAGATCTCATTCCACCAGGGCTGCATCTACTTCTATAGCCTTTGTCAGAGAGGTGTTCCTACCAGAGACATTCTAGAAACTGCTACCTGGAGCTCAGTTCATAAGTTCACCAAACGTTACCATTTACCTTTCTTCTCTAAATCCAGAGCTGGCTTTGCCACTGCTGTCCTGCAGGGTCTTATAGCTGGTCTTAATACTTTATAATTCCATCCTCCCAACCATAGCTTTGGGAATCTACCCAAATGTAATGACTGCAACAGTGAAACACGAAGAACATAGTACAGTTGTGTACACTTACCATAAATGTAGATGTTCGAGTGTATTCACTATTGCAGTCATTACATTCGGGTAATCTGCTGGCAGGTAGCCCTCAGTCGGCCTGATTAACAAAGTCTTAGGTCCTGCGTCACTTGCTGTCCCTTCTTCCATAACGTCAGGGGTATAAAACATGCAGCCAACGCCATGACATCAGTTTTTCTTGCCCCACATGTCAGGTGCCCTCCAGATGGGGAGAATTTGCTCATGGTACATGTTTTTTCCCAAAGGGGATAACTATACATTTCTTGGCATTGAACTTGAGCCCATGGCTCTGGCACCAAGCATCTGTTTCTTTAAGGCCCTTTTGTAGAGTATCCACATCATTTAGGGATTCAGTAATGGTACCCAGTTTGCAGTTATCTGCAAACTTTGTTAGCCAGAGTCCCTTAGTGTTGGCCTGTACTTCAGAGAAGTAGATGCCAAACAGTTGAGGTCCCAGGACTGAACCCTGAGACTTCACTTGTCTGGAGCTGGATTTGGAGTCCGCTACTTTTACAGTGTGGGTTCTGTCAGTAAGCCAGTTGGCAACCCATAGAGTGACGTAGGGATATCTCTACAATATCTGTAACAGACCACTTAATTTTGCAAAAGATGGCTGAACCTGTCCTCCTGGGTTTTCGGATATTGGCTAAAACTATCCATCCCCTTACAGCCTTTTTTTGTCTGCAGGTCTAATAGTAATATTATTGTTCATTTGTAGTTGCTTTAAGGCCTTCTGTTCATTAATAGTTAAGTTGTAAAAACTCTTACCTTGTTTTACTGCATCACTTAACTTTAATAGATCCCTTTCACGTGTTTTATTAAAAACTTCTAACGGGATGTAATTGGGGCATAAAACACTTGGTTTCTTAAAGGATTTACCTCCACCATCATTCTCTGCATACAGCAATTTCAACATAACATTTCTTGAAAACATCTGTAATTAAATTAGTAAAATCAGCACTCTTCGCTGGGACAAGCACACTTCTCTGGGACAAAGAACTTCTTTTTTTTTTTTTCTCAACTGAGCTTTTGTTTCTACTTACATTGAGAAGTCTTAGACCAGTCCTCGAAAGATACAAGTTTGTACTTCGTGATACAGAACATTTTTTACGAGATTTATGTCCGTGTTTTAGAGATGCGCAATTTTGAGCAGTATGTATTATGGTGACGTTGGATGTTGTATCTCTTTTCATGGTTATCCCCAATGAACAGGGGATACAGAATGTCAAAGATTTTTTATCTGCATAGTTCTTCACCTGGATTTATTGATTTAATATGTTTTCTTTTAGAGATTGACCTTGAAAATAATGTATTTTCTTTTGATAAGCATACCTGCAGACCTCCAACACACCTGTGGGCATGTCATGTGCCAGTAGCTACGCCAATATGGTCATGGCATGTTGGGAGAGTAAATACATTTTTCATTCATTAGAATTCACTAATTATGTGTATTTTTACCATTATTTTGTGGATGATGATTTTGTAATTTGAACTGGTCCTAGCAATATATTGCATAATTTTTTGAGTTGTATACAGAATACTTCTTTTCTCAAAGTTTCCATGAAGTTTTCTTCACATATTACTGATTTTTTAGACGTACAGATTGTGAGACAACTTGATGGTAGTTTTACAACTAAATTATATAGGAAACCTTGTTAGTGTGTCCATTGTGCATAGAACAAATATGCACCCTCGCCATATTTTTCTTAATGTCATTAAAGTACAATCTATGCGTATGTCTGGACTCTCTGTTTCTGAAGTACAGTTTACCGATAGTTTGGCGCAGCTTCATACAGATTTCCTTAGGAGACGCTGTTTTAATAGTGTAGTTAACAGGGGCATGGAACGAGCAGATGTTCATCGTGTTTCACTGTTGCAGTCATGACTGTAGGGTTCTCCCCTGCCGGCAGGCAGCCCTCGGTCTGCCAGAATCCCAAAGTCTGGGTCCGGCGTCGGCTGTTCAACCATGCTCCCTGACGTCAGAGCGCCAGGAGTACAAAGCTGACAGCCGACGCCATCTTCTCCAGTCTTTCTTGCCGTGCGGTGATAGCAGTTCGCAAGTGCCGGTCGGCTGACTCCTGACGAATTTTACTGATATACTTCGGTCCGAAGACTTTCTTCTCCACTCACAGCTAAGTACCCCGTTGGGAAAACTTTTTTCTTGCTCCACTCCGATGTCAGTAAAAGTTAATAATTGTATTTCATGTGGGAAGCAAATACCTCATAAGGATTTTCATTCTTACTGTATTCCTTGTTTGGGCCCTGACCACGACGTAGCTAGTTGTCGATTTTGTGCTGGATTCAATCAACGTACAATTAAGCGAAGGTATGATTTTGCTTTTCATTACTTCGGTAGGTGCTTTAACTACAAAATGTCGTCGGATACAGTCCCGGCTACTGGAGTTCACAAGCGTCGCAAGGATAAAAACAGGCCTCCGAGGTCCAAATCTGATGATAGCGCACAAGTGGAGCCAGCTTCAGGTTCAGCCGTCATCAGTGAGGCGCTTTTACAGCCCCTGTCGTCGGCCATTTCAGAACCGATGGCCGAAACGGACTTTCATGAGGAGCCAACCAGGTCTTTAAATATTTCTGTTGCAGGACCTTTGGACAATGCTCCTTCGGATGGGTCCGGAGCCACTGTGCAGGTACCGGCTTCCGAAGGGATTTTCAGGCCTACTCAGCTACTAATAAAGGCAAAGCCAAGGACTCCTTCAAAATCAAAGACTTCAACACAGGCCTCTTCTGAACCGGCTCCTAAGTCACAGAAACAGTTACTCAAGATGACGGAGGATTTAATTACTATGATTAGGGGTTCTCATCCCCCTCCAGACAAAAGGCCAAGGCAGGATGTTTCTTATGATTCCTCTGATCAGGCTTCTGTTTCCTCAGTTTCTTCTTCTGATCAGGAATATTCTTTCCCTCCTTATGAGGATTCCGATGCTGAAGAATCCATTCCTTCTGCTTCTCCCCCTGAGGATTTCTCATTTGGGGAAACTTTGCATGAAACGAGGGAACATTTCCATTGGGAAGGACAGGAGTTTTCAGAATCCAAGAAAAGACTGAGGGAATTTCTTCTTCTTCCCCAACATAGACCCCTGGCTATTCCTCCTGTTTTAGATATTGTGGATGATGCCTTTTCTGAGGCTAACTTAACCCCTGACTCTTTTCCCCCTGCTCCTGTTAAGCCTGATATTACAGGGTTCCTGATTCCCATCAGTTTTTATTCAAGAACCCTTCTGCTGACCCTGAAACCATTTCTCAGGGTCCCAAGGTAGTTAAGGCCGCTTCTGCAAAAAATCCCATTCCTACTGAAAAGGATTCTCGATCCTTAGAAAGATGGGGCAAAAAGGTGTACACTTCTGCTACTTTGTCCATTAGGGCTTTAAACTGTCAGTTTCATATGTTTAAATACCAGCAATTTCTATTGTCTGTCTTAAAACAGAAGCTTACTTCCATTTTTGCCTGTGCAGATGATAAGGAATTACACTACTTATTGCACGCCACTGAACAAGTTAGGAAGCATGGTTTACACTGTGGATTTGATGCCTTGGAGGCTTCTTGTAGGGCTGCGGCCTCTGGCACAGTCATTAGAAGGCATGCATGGCTAAAGGAACAAAATTTACCTGAACAAATAAAGGCTAAATTAAATTATTGGATGCTTCTGTTCAGCATAATGTTTTGTTTGGATCTAAAGCTGAAGAGGTAATTAAAAAGATGGAGGATAAGGCGAAATCCATGCAAACAGTTAAAGATTTTTTACAAGTACAGCCTCCTAGATTTAGCAGGAATTGGCCTTCAAAAAATTGGTCCTTTCCCGCTTCTGACAGGCCTCAGAGGGTTAGATATAGACGTTCCAGAGGGAGGCCTCAAACGCAAACTGCTTATAGACCAAGACAGTGGACTGCTTCCACCCCTAGGGGAGGAGAGGACAGGTCACAATCTCAAAGGAAACAAACTCAATGACTCCCTTTGTTGGGCTACAGGAACTTCTTGCCTGGAAGCCCCTCTCGGAGGAAAACACTCTCTTTTTTATCAAAGTTGGACTCAAATAACCCAAGACAAATGGGTTTTGGATGTGGTTTTAAGAGGTTACAAATTCCATTTTCATACCTTGCCAAGGCCAAGCGGATGGCCAGACCTTCCAAAGTATCAGTGGACGGTGGCCTTAAACCAGGTGGAAGCTCTTTTGGCTATGAATGCCATAGAACTGGTTCCTCTTTCAGAGATGGGAAAAGGTTTTTATTCAAGGCTTTTTGTAGTCCCAAGGAAACAAAACTCATGGAGACCCATTCTGGATCTGTCGGTCTTGAACACCTTTCTACAGATTCCAAAATTCAAGATGCTCACTCTACAGCAGCTACTTCCAATGCTGTCCAAAAATGCATGGATGGTAACTTTGGATTTAAAGGAGGCATATTTACACATTCCCATCAGGCAGGATCGCAGAAAATACCTCAGGTTCAAAGCCGGATCGAGGCACTTTCAATTCTCTGCGCTGCCCTTTGGATTATCTACTGCGCCCAGGGTCTTCACCAAATGCCTGGCTCCAGTAGTAGCTTACTGCAGACTCAAGGGAATTCAAATTTACCCTTATCTGGACGATTGTCTAATGCAGGCAGACAGCAAGGATGTCTTACTCCAGCATCTAGAATTTGTACAGAACCTCCTCAAGTTCCTGGGATTCTCTGTAAACATAAAAAAGTCAAATTTGACACCATCACAACAGATAACTTTTCTGGGTGCTCTTCTAAACACCACAACCCAGATGGCATTTCTGACATCCGAAAAACAGTTACAGCTGGCTTCAACTTTCAGAACCTTGGCAACTTTAACTCATCTATCTGCAAGGGAATTCCTGCAGGCTTTGGGTTACATGGCCTCCTGCATCCTTCTCGTACCATATGCAAGACTACACATGAGGAAAATACAGTGATACCTAAAAAGTGTATGGTCTCAGCATTGCCACAGTTTAGACATACTGATCTCCGCCCTTCCTTGCCTTCAAAAGGAATTTCTTTGGTGGTCCAGGGCATGTGCTCTAAACAAAGGGAAGCCCTTCCGCCTGCCTCTCAGATTCTAACCATGGACGCCTCGGATTATGCTTGGGGAGCCCATTTTCAGGGCAATTGTTTGCAGGGCCTTTGGACAAAGGATCAGAAGCACCTGCATATCAATTTAAAGTAAATGTTAGCCATTCAGAAAGCTCTATTGGCCTTCAGGAATCTTTTACAATCAGGACAACTGTTGGTACGGACAGACAACACCACAGTTATGTGGTACATAAACACGCAAGGGGGATTTCATTCCTACTCCCTTTGCAGACTAGCCATGGATCTATGGACCTCTTCAAAAGGCTCTAGCTTGCAATCTGGATCTTCAAGCTCAGTTCCTACCAGGGAAACAAAATTTCCTGGCAGACAGTCTGAGCAGGAATCTTTCGGATCCACACGAGTGGATGCTGGACACCAAAATATTCAGGATGATAACAGCAGTCCGGGGATGTCCTCACATAGACCTCTTTGCATCCCATCTAAATCATCAACTACAGACGTTTTGCACCAGGACTTTCCACAGAGAAGCTTGAAAAGTGGATGCCCTGTCATTCAGTTGGAGGAACCTCTCGGGATATGCCTTTCCACCTCTTCCTCTTCTTCCACGGGTTTTATTGAAGATAAAACAGGACAAGCCCAAGAGGATAATCTTGCTGGCTCCAAATTGGCCTCTGCAGTTTTGGTATCCAACTCTAAAAAACCTATGCCTGGAGCCCCACCTCAGTCTCCGAATCTTCTGTCCCAACATCATGGTCAGGTTCTACACTCTCATGTCAGAAATTTCAGCTTGGCAGCCTGGTTAATTCAGGGCTTTTGATTTCTTCTTTACTGCCCAAGCAGGTTATGGATGTCATTTTAGAAGCCAGACGTCCTAGTACTAGAAAATCTTATGCAGGAAAATGGAAAAGATTTTGTTCCTTGATGCAGGCTCAGGATTCTGATCCTCTTGTTCCTAACATTACTTTAATTTTACTTTACTTGATAGATCTCTTACATAGGGGTCTCTCTTTCTCTTCCATTAAGATACATGCCTCTGCTATTTCTGCTCATTATATTACAGACCCTCCCATCTTTTCCCACCAGCTCATGCAACAGTTTCTCAGAGGAGCTAAGAACTTAAGACCTCCTAGATCTCCTCCTATTCCTGTTTGGGATCTCAACTATGTTTTGAAAAAACTAACCTTGCCTCCTTTTGAGCCTGCTGCCTCTTCTGACATCAAGTTTTTATCTTGGAAGACAGCCATCCTGTTAGTCCTAACCTCTGCCAGGAGAGTTTCAGAGTTACAAGCTCTTATGGCTGTGGAACCTTATATTATTTTTCATCAAGACAGGGCATCTTTGAGGACTAATCCTACCTTCATGCCTAAGGTGGTTTCCAAGGTGGCTTTAAATCAAACTATACACTTGCCAACCTTTTTCCCCACTCCTCAAAATAAAGGGGAAAGGATCTTACATTCCTTGGATATACACGGACAGCTTCGTGTTTACCTGAACAGAACCAAGGACATCACAAAATCAGATCAATTGTTTGTTTCTTATGCTTCAAGTTCCCAAGGTAAAGCCATTTCAAAACAGACCATTTCTAAATGGATTGCTCATGGAATCAGATTTTGTTATTCTCACCATGGAAAGCAAATCCCAGGGAGTATACGGACTCATTCCACCAGAGCTGCTGCCACTTCTGCGGCCTTCCTCAGGTGAGTTCCTACCAAGGACATTTTGGAAGCTGCAACTTGGAGTTCAGTGCATACATTTTCTAAGCACTACAATCTACCTCTCTACTCTAAGTCTAGGGCAGGCTTTGCCTTTGCAGTCTTGCAGGGCCTTTTAGCCGCCCCTTCCTCTTTATGACCACCTCCCTTTCTTTCAGCTTTGGGATTCTACCCTACAGTCATGACTGCAACAGTGAAACATGATGAACATAGTACAGTTGTGTACACCTACCATAAATGTAGATGTTAGAGTGTCTTCACTGTTGCAGCCTGGGTTTCCCTCCCTCCTCCCCTCTTATTTTTACTTTTGTGTATTTCCTTTTTTCACCATTCTTCTGAGGTGTATTTGCAAAGGTTATGGGACCTTTTTTATTTTGGGACTCCTGACATCTGGGGCAAGAAAAACCTGGAGAAGATGGCGTCGGCTGTCAGCTTTGTACTCCTGGTGCTCTGACGTCAGGGAGCATGGTTGAACAGCCGACGCTGGACCCAGACTTTGGGATTCTGGCTGACCGAGGGCTGCCTGCTGGCAGGGGAGAACCCTACAGTCATGACTGCAACAGTGAAGACACTCTAACATCTACATTTATGGTAGGTGTACACAACTGTACTTTGCAGAGAGGCATATGCAAGCCAAGCCTTATTTTTCTTAACCAGCCACTAATGTTGAGTGCAAGCTTGGCTGTGAAAGTATCTGTTCTGTCCTGTTAGTTTATAGTAGTGATACCAAGACTTTACAAGATATTTTACGACATTGGCCAGTGTTGCAAACTGATTTACAAATTAGAGATTGTGGGTTCTTATCCACAGTTTCACTACAAGAACAAGAAATCTTTAAAAAAATGTTATCTGACTAATAGACAAGGTAAAGAAAGAGTATTAAAGAGTATTTTTCTAATGGGAAGTTTATAGGTTGGTACTAGGCTATCAGCCCTAGGGCCTATACAAGCCTAGCCATAACAATTCCCTGGCTATTTCTTCCCACACTATTTACTTCCTGGACCCCTGTCTAGCAGGGCGACTGATGTGATCCCCGGGGTGAATTTCCTTTCTCCCATCCAATCGTCAAGGTTCCTTTTGAAGAGGTCCAAAGAGGCACTCTGCTTGACATGTATGGGCAATCTATTCCAGAGTTTAGGGAGTCTCTGGGTCAGGAACCTATTTCTCCAGCATGTTTTGTTTATTGTGATGACAAGGTTTAGATCCTTGGAGTGTGTGGCTCTGAGGAATTGGGATTTCTTTAAATGTAGCATGTCCAACAACTCTGGGTTTTACATGGCCTTGTATGTTGAGCAAAGATCGCCTCGGAGTAGACGATACGTGACAGAGTATAGCTGGAGTTTTTGAAGGCGGTCAGCATAGGGCATCTGCTTTAGGCCTGTGATTCTTTTAGTGAGGTGTTTCTGCGGCCTTTCTAGTTGCAGATGTCTTGACAGGTACATACCAAATGGGGCGTTGTATTCTATAATGGGTCTAATGAGGGATGAGTACAATGGGACAATGACCTCCTTTTTATCTGGATGAAAAGCCCTTGGTGATGAGGTGTGCCACATAGATGGATTTCCTGACTGTTGTGGTGATGTGGTTATCGAAGGTGTGACCACTGTCCACCTGTGTCCCTAAGTCTCTTATCACACTTTCAGTGTTTAGTGTACTGCCACCTATGTGGTATTTCACGGGTACATGTTTTTTTCCCAAAGCGGATAACTATACATTTCTTGGCATTGAGCTTGAGCCCATGGCTCTGGCACCAAGCATCTGTTTCTATAAGGCCCTTTTGTAGAGTATCCACATAATTTGGAGATTCAGTAATGGCTCCCCGTTTGCAGTCATCTGCGAACTTTGTTAGCCAGAGTCCCTTAGTATTATCCTGTACTTCAGAGAATTAGATGCAAAACAATAGTGGTCCCAGGACTGAACCCTGAGGTACTCCACTTGTCTGGAGCTGGATTTGGAATCCATTACTTTTACAGTGTGGGTTCTGTCAGTAAGCCAGTTGGCAACCCGAGTGACGTAGTGATTAATGCCCAGCTTAGTAAGTTTATCTATGATTCCACAGTGGGGGATGGTGTCAAAGGCCTTGGCACGGTGCAGATAGGCTGTGTGGACGTCCTTACCCTCGTCCACGGCTCTGGAGACTGATTCGAAGAAGTCAGTCAGGTTCAGTAGACAAGATCGGCCCTTCACGAACCCAAACTGGGTGGAGTCCAGTGTTTGAAGGTTGCCAGTGTCTTTGTTTATAAGTTCCATGATAATACGTTCCATGGCCTTGCAGATCAGGATCAGACTGATGGGGCGGTAGTTCCCGGCATCCAAGATGGATTGCCCCATTGTGGAGTGGGATAACTGTAGCTGTGCACCACTCGGTGGGCACGAAGCCTGAGGTGAGGCTATGATTAAAGCTGACACTTAGGTGAGGTGCCAGTTCATTTTTTAGTTCATGTAGTACACAGCCCGGGATGTCATCTGGTCCCATGGATGCTGTATTCTTAGCTTTGGAGAGTGCGTTTTTTTTTACCTGTGTGGCCGTTATTACCGGAATTTGGCAATCTTCTGGTATTGAGATGGGCTATTTAGAGGGTGAGAGGGGGTGAATTTGGCACTGAATAGATCTGCCAGGATATTGGCAATATCCTTGTGATCAGTATATTTAATGCCATTCTGTTGTAGCTCAGAGCAGATCTGAGCATTGCAATTTAGATTCTTGACATAGTTATAGAATGCCTTGTGGTTGTCTTTGGAATCTTTTGCAATTTTATATTCGTAAGTAGCTTTGAAGGATTTTATGAGGGATCTCAGCTTCTTACTGAGGCTGATAAGGGAGGTTTTTGCATCCTGGGATTTTCCTCTTTTCTGCAACAGTTTCTTTGTTTTGTTGTAAAGTTTGTTTATGGCAGGGGACCACCAGATTGGCTTCATTTTTTGGAGGAGAGCATCTTGGTTTTATTTGGGATGGCACGATTCATGCATGAGTGGATGTGCTTGTACAGTGTCTTAGTGTAGAACTCAGCAGTTGACCTTTCAGTTCCCATCTTCGTGGGTGTCATGAAGTTTGCCACTTCTGACTTGAGTAGCATGAAGTTGGCTTTGGAGAAGTTTTTTATGGCGGTTTCCTTACTTGGGGGGTGGGGGTGGGATGTGGATGTTAAGGGTGATTAGCTTACGGTCTGACCTGAACAAAGAGGGGGTGACCATAGGTGTGTAGCATCCATTTCCCATGTTGGTAATAACCAGGTCTAGGATATTGGAGCCCCTGGTGGGGCAATGGATTTAGTTGATCCAGGGCGTTGGAATTTATGAATTCCAAGAACTATTGGGCAAAGGTGTTGGTACACAGGTAGTTTTCCCAGTTAATGGCAGGGTAGGTGAAGTCACCCAGTATTAGGGTTGTTGGTTGTATCTTAATATTTTCCAGTATGTTTAGAAAGGTGTAGTGAGAATCTTGAGGCATGGTGGGGGATCTGTAGCAAGCTACAATTTGGATTTCAGTCTTACCTAGTGTTAGTTGCACCTGGTGAGTTTCAGACTCATTGTGTTTGGCAACTAGCTTGGTAGTGTGAATATGGACACTCCTCCACCTTTAGTGTTTCGATCCTGGTTTGGTGGCCGAAAAGTGTGGTAAGAGTTGTAGCCTGGTATTGCAGGGGTGATCTCTGGAGCCTTGAACCAGGCCTCAGTTGCTGCACAGATATCAATGTTCTATATTTTTAGGAGTGCCTCGAGAGAGTGCATTTTGAGGTTTAGACTTCTAGCATTGAGTAGCATTACCTTCAGATTTTGCACGCTTGTACCTGTTACGGTGGTGGTTTTCTCCTTTGAACTTTGCCTAAAAAAGGCACTGCAGGGATGGCAAGAGCCTTAGCCAGTAACCTGAATCCCAGGGCGACAGGTGTAGACCATCTCTGGCAAAGCATCATAGTTTGTCGATCATGTCGTCCCGGGCTGACAGATACTGGATCCCCTTTGAATGACACCAGAAGCTTAGCCAATTGTTAAAGTAAATCATTTTGTCCTTGTATTGTGGTAGCATTCTGGGCGAAGGAAGGATGCTACTCGGGGCTAGGGTCATACCTACTTGAGCCACATGTTCTGAGAGCTCTTTCATGTCTCTCTTCATGTAGTCCAGGGAGGTACGTCTCCAGTCATTCCACTCCAACATGGACAGTGACAGAGTCATATTTGTACTTGTTGTGGAGTGACTTGAATGCATGTGTTATGTGGCAGATCCTGGCACCCGACAGGTAGCTGACTGTAATTTTCTCCTTGTTCAGGCTGGTGAGTGGGACATCAGTGTGACTGACCTTAGTCATCTATGACTAAAGTATTAGGTACATTGTCTTGCCGTAGGGGTTGTTGCTGGGTGGCACATTGATGTTGTGAGCTATGTGACACTTTGGTTATGATTGGTGTTTGTTTGCGCTTCAGCTTCGGAGGTCCTTGTTGCATGGGCAGGTTACAGTTAAGGGGCTCCGCATATGTGGATTTAGTGTTGCTGTGAGTGAGTGGTGTTGGTGTAGGTTTAGAAGGGCTATGTGTTGCTTGAGGTGTAGTGTGGGTGTTGACCTTCTCCTCTTGACTGTCTAGCACAGTCTTGGGTGGAGAGAGCTTTGCTTCCAGTTTGGCTATGTAAATGCATCTCTCACAGGTTGTAGTATTGGTTGGTAGGAGGAGGGGGTTGTCTGTGTACATGAGACAATTGCTGCATTGCCCCAGTATGCCCAGATCCACCAGGTGGACAGGAGAAGTCACCGGAAGCTGACCTTTGGACATGCCTGGTTTGGTGCTTTTTTTAATAAAGTACAGGAGCTGTTTTCCCTTACCTAAGCAAGCTACTTTGCAATTATGGGCTGTTTAGTGCCTATGATTAATTTCTCCTTATTAACAAGGAGTGTTGAGTGCTTGTGTCAGTGTAAGGCTTCCTAGTGCTTTCCAGCAGGTATTAGAGCAAGTGCTAGTCACAGGGATGCTTAAAGGTAAGATGGAAAAAAAATGTTTATCCTAAACACTGCAGTTTGCACTGGAGACGTTAGATGTGAAAGTAGGTAACTTAAGTTTTACCTGTCTAAAAAGTTAAGTTTTAGTGGGGAGTCACTATTTTTAAAACGGCAGGATAGATTGAAAGGGGGTGGTCACTTACTCATACAAGCCAGTAAAAGCAGAGAGGAAATGAGATATGTGGTCATTAACGTAATGGGCAAACAACTAGAAAGACAGTGGTGTTTAAATTTCTGCCCGACTCACAAGAGACAGAGCTGTGGTCTCTTTTGAAGTTTTAATATGCAGTTAAAAGCAGACTACAAGCAAAACACAAGGTAAAGAAAACAAATTGCAGTATTCAAAATATAAAAAGGCAATAAAGTAATACAAAATACAACAAATAAAAAGCAAACTAACCTTTTCCTTCACAGCAAAGTGTAGCAGAGTTTGGGTGAGCCTTTCTTAGTTAAAGCTAGGTGTGGTTCTTGTAATTTCTGTGACCACATAGATGATAATGGTAGTTTAATACATCCAGATAGTGGCAAGAGATATACTTTCTCATTTAATGCTAATTGCAGTAGTAAACATTTAATTTATTTGGCCCGGTGTGGAGAATGTAGTTAGTCTTATGTAGGTAAAACGAATTCCAGAGTTTTGATTGACAGGAAGAATAAGCTTCTTTTACAGGGTAGTCTTCCTTCCAAAAGAATAAGCTTCTTTTGCAGGGTAGTCTTCCTTCCAAACACTCTACTCCTGTAGCTAGGACTTTGCTACAAAGTATTCATGTAAAAGGTCTCTTGATCATCCTTCCACCTCAACATAGACTTTGGCTCCTTCATCAGAGCCACCACCTAACCTTTTGAAAAAGTTGGATCTGACCATGTTGAATCCAAAACCAAGAATCTAAAGAGCTCCTAGAACCCATACTCCCTCTTTGCGTTTAGAGACTATCCCTTCCAGGTTTCCATCTCCGTTTCCTTGAACAATCGCGCAGAAGACATTTTAGGTCCTCTTCAACAGCTTTGTCTCGTATATCCTCCAGGAGCCTATACAAAGCAGATGTAGATAGAATGCTGAGAAAGTTCCTCAGGATGCAGATTCAAATTGAAATCCTTTTGGCTCCAACCTCGAGTCTTAAGAGCCTTCATAGAACCACAGCACCTTTGATTTCTCCTTCTCCGATCCATCAGATCTGAAATCCTTGGGGGGGGGGGGTGTCTCACTCAGATGGGAAGATCATTGTTTCTTAGATTCCAAGAAAAACGAAAATATCCAAACCCAGTAAAAGCTGAATGGAGTAAATAACCAAGAGAACTGCACCAAAAATAAAAATCCAACAGTTGTATTCTACCACGGTGAGAGTTCAACGCTTTCGTCAAAAGTACATACAATTGACTTCTTCAGAACTTCATGACACACATAATGTGGATTTAAATAGTCTGCCCTACTCAACAATTAGTCAAACAAGAAAGATGTCATTTCCTGCTTAAAAAATATATCATTCCATGCTAAAAAAAGTACCACCCCACTAAAATAATAAAACTGAATTATTGATCCATTGATCCCCTAAAAATAGAGCTTTGTTAAAAACATTACATAAAAAACAACTTTTAGTTTTAACATAGAACTAATAGAAATTTTATGATTGAGCCCAGGTGGCACACATGCATTTAACCTTATTTCCCACTTGAGCTCTAAAAATTCAAGAAAATCATCGACAGGTCCACCCCTTGTACCCAAGTCGACCTGCTCTAATACAAAAAACTTGAAACAGTGTGTGGGATATAATTTAATATGCTTAAATAAGGCATTGGTCTCCCTGTGTTTGTTAATATCATAACTGTGTTGTGATAGATCCATTGTCTTAAAGCTCGGACAGTCTTACCTACATAGTAACAGTCGCAACCTGTACAGGATGCAACATATACAACCCCCTTGGTGTACCAATAGTACTTTTTATGTGTAGTGATTTTACCAAAATTCCTAAGTTTAATAAATTCGGCATCAGTCACAAAAGAACATTGTGTGCATCTTCCAGATTTGAAAGTACCACCTAGTCCAGATGCCACCTTTTTTCTTTCAACTAAACCTTTGAAAGATGTACACTTTTTGTACACCACCAGGGGTTTTTCACCTAGTTTATTAATGATATTCTCATCAATACAAAACATGTTCCAACAATCACAAATGATGCTTTTGATGTCAAAAAATCAGTAGTGAAAGGTAACACTAATGCCCTGCTATAGTTAATTCTCTCAGTTGCTAGGGGCCTAGTTAGACCTAGAGGGTTGTCCAGTAATGTTCTATAAACCCCATTAGTTCTTTTTTTGTTGGACCTCACGTATTATGTCCTTAAATTGAGGGGGGGTAACCTCTTTTCTGTAATATACCCAGTAGGAGGTCACACTCTCTAAGAAAATCAGTATCCTCGGATACCATTCTGGCCAGTCTAACACATTGCCCCTTCACAAGGGATTTCTTCTGGTGCAAGGGGTGCCAACTCTCAAAGTGCAAAAGAGAGTTGGAGTACATGGGTTTCCTATAAAGGTGTGAGGTGTGAATCTCCCTTGGAATAATCCTTCCTGATGGTCAATTCATGGTAGTTCAAAATGTCATGGTGAACTTCAGGAAAGTGGTGGTGGTGTTAATATACATAAGAAATCTATCCAACATGTCTTCGCTACCATGCCAACGTAAGACCAAATAGTCAAGGTACCGCCCATACAGTACCCACATGTCTTTGATCTTGGAGTTGACAATATACAGGTCCTCCCACTGGGCAAGTACTATGTTGGCAAATGACGGTGCGTAACAGCCACCCCTTGCACTTGTTTGAATATTTGCCCCTCGAAGGAAATTAAGTTATTGTCCAGAACCATCTCCATACAGGATTTGATGGTAAGAATGGTATCATGATTCAATGGGTTCTGCTTACATAAATAATTGTAGAACCATTCAATACCTACATCATGGGGTATTGCAGAAAAATGGTCCCTCACATCAACGGTGACCAATACAAGACATTCGTTGCACATATCATGTTTAATCTTGGACAAGAAATCCCATGAGTCTTAAATAATTAGGTCCCTATCATCCAACACATGTTTAACTGAACAGTCAACGAACTTGGTCAAACTAAAAGTTTTTCATGCTTTTGCATCCACAATTGGCTGGAGGGTGGGATTAAGGATACGCTTGTGGATTTTTGGGATTCCGAAAATGGTTGGAGTCTTAGGATGTTTTGTCTCTAGGAATCTAAAGGTCTCCAATGTGAATTGTTCATTTAATAACAGTTGTTCTAGATCTAAATCAATACGTCTATAAGCTATGTTAAGCTCATTAATTGAGACCTCAGTATAAGTATCACTGTACAGCAGGTCAGTCATCCTGCTGTTGTAGTCCCTAGCGTCCATAATAACTAGTCCTCCCCCCTTATCAGGCTTCATAATCCGGATGTCACTGTTCTCTAATATTATGTAGTAGCCTTTTTTCCTTTTTAGTGAAAATGCCAGTCCCATCCTGTTCCACATAATGATTCCTGTGAGAGATTGTTTTTCTAAATTGTTTCTCACAAAAAGATTCAAACACTTCCACTAACGGGTGCATTGGTGGAATGAATGTACTTGGTCTGATAAAGGGGCTAGCATTGACCAAGAGATTAGTAATAGAGTCACCCCCCCTGTGAAAAGAAAAGGGCCAAGTTAAGCTTCCTAATGTAGATTTTGAACTGTAAAATAGTATTGACAATATCAGTTTTACACGTTGGCGCAAAATTAAGCCCTTTCGAAAACAATTCTGCCCATTCAACAGTTACATTGGTTTTACTGTAATTGTACACCTTAAAATCATTACCAAAATTGGAAGTAATGTTGCAAACATTGGCATCACTCATCTCCAATGTTGCTGCTGTTGTGGGCCCCCCCCACTGATTCTGGTAGTTTGATTGTCCATAGTTCACATTGCCTTGCCTCCCCCCCTCCGGTTCATTAACCACTGAGATCTCCTCAGGAAGGATGGTTGTAAAGGGATGTTATGCACAGAATTAACCCCATCATCATCATCATCATTAATAACATCACAATCATCCTGCCTATCAGACCACCTAGCTTGTTGCCCTTCAGGTGGGTCTGGATAAGCCCTGCCTGCTTCATAATAAGTTTTATCTCTTGACAATTTCTTCTGTTTCTTGTTTTTAAACTGTACCAAATCAATTTCCACATTTTTAAATAAATTATTAAATTCAATCATTCTATGCTGAAAAAGCAAGTCCTTTTTAATTTCATGATCAAGTCTGTTAATGTCTTCGAGTGTACCAGCCATTTTCCTGTTGTTGTCACTAATGAAAATATTAAGTAACTCACACCCTTGCCTGTTGAAAAAATGTTTTGAGATCCTTATGCAGTTGAGTCTTTCACCAAACCAGTCGGGTATTTCCATGTCCTTAAACCCTTTGGGATCTGCTCCCTTCTTAAACACTCAAAGTATTCAATTTCCAACTGTAACTTTTTGTACTTCCATAAAAGTTCCTTAAAGCAACGAAACTGGTCGTCCAGGCTCACACAACTGTTGTTAACATTGACATTGCAGCCACGAAGCCCAGTATCATTTCTAAGCCAGTCATTAACAGAAAATGAAGGCTTGACATTGTCACGCACACCCAGTGACAAACCTGATCCAGTAGCGTTACTGTTAAAGTTGTTGGTAGCTCCACAGCCTTTGTCATTGAGACAAACATTAGAACACATAATCCTTTGTGCAGATGTAATTAATGAATTATCAGGGCTTTCTGGTTGCAAATGATTAAGGCCCTGAGAGTGAACTAATCCTCGTTGATTCATAAGCGAATAAACCTTGGAGGTAGGGCAACAGAAGAAGTAAGCGATGTCACAGATTGCAATAAAGCATTAAAATCGATGTTGCCAGTACTGCTAGGGTCTTCATCTCCATCCATGACAAACTAAGAAAAATGAAAATATCCAAACCCAGTAAAAGCTGAATGGAGTAAATAACCAGGAGCACTGCACCAAAAATAAAAATCCAACAGTTTTATTCCACCACGATAAGAGTTTAGCGCTTTCATCAAAAGTACATAAAATTAACTTCTTCAGAACTACATGACATACACAATGCTTTTTTGATTTAAATAGCCTGCCCTACCCAACAGTTATTCAAACAAGGAAGATGTAATTTCCTACTAAACAGTTTCATTTCCTGCTAAAAACGTATGTAATTTCCTGTTAGAAAAATATATTGTTCCATGCTAAAAAAGTACCACCCCACTAAAATAATATAACTGAATTATTGATCCATTGATCCCTCAAAAATAGAGCTTATGTTAAAAACATTACATAAAAAAACAGCTTTTAGTTTTAACATAGAACTAATAGAAATTTTATCATTGAGCCCAGGCGATTGGTCTCCCTATGTTTGTTAATATCATACCTATGTTGATAGAGCCGTTGTCTTAAAGCTCAGACAGTCTTACCTGCATAGTAACAGTCGCAACCTGTACAGGATGCAACATATACAACCCCCTTGGTGTAACAATAGTACTTTTTATGTGTAGTGATTTTACCAAAATTCCTAAGTTTAATAAATTCGGCATCAATCACAAAAGAACATTGTGTGCATCTTCCAATCTAGTCCAGATGCCACCTTTGTTCCTTTCAACTAAACCTTTGAAAGATGTACAGAACATCGTCTGCAGGGAAATGTACCAACTCGCACAGACTGCATAGGTCTACTTATATTAATTTTATTGCCAAGGTGTTGTTTCAGGGACTTATTGTTCCTGAATGAAAAGGATGGAAAATTTCCAATCTTTTCCATGAGTTCTGGTACTTCTTGTAATGTATGCCAGTTTCTTTTAGTAACAGAAGTGTATTCATTCACATCACTTGAGTACTGAAATACCACCCTAAACCTATTTCCAGTCATGGTTGAGCTGTCTCTATTCTCGTTTTGTGCAGTGTTCATTAAATATGGTTTACATCTACTACTTCTCTGTCACCATGCTTCATCTATAGTAGTCTCAATCTCTTTTCTAGTGTAACCTCTATGTAAAAAGTCCATCATCATGTGATCAAGAGCTATTTTTGCTTCATCGTCTTTATTATGTAATCTTAAAACCCTACAGATTTGTCCCTTAAGTACATTTTTAGGGATATGCCTTGGGTGCATGCTTGTTTTGTGAAGTAGGGCATTCCTTCTAGTAGGTTTCCTATACATGCTACTGTCTAACTTATTCAATTCAGATTTCTTAACCATAACGTCCAGAAAGTTAATTTCAGTTACTGAACTCTGATATGTAAACTTTAAAAAGTTAGTAGTAGTATGCAAATATTTTACAAAGCTTTCAAGTTCACCTATATTGCCTTTCCACAGCATAAAAATATTGTCTACAAATCGGACATACCACAAAATATTCTCAAAGAAAGGATTAACTTCTGTTAATAAAGAATATTGTTCCCTGCAGACCAAAGCTAGGTTGGCTTAGCTATTGGCACAGGGAGTGCCCATTGCCACACCAACCGTTTGGAGATAAAACTCACTTTCAAACACAAAGATGTTGTTCTCTAGTATGAGCTCCAATAAACTACAAATAAGTTGAACCTTGACATTATCACATCTATTTATAGTCAAAAAATCCCTAATCATATCAATGCCCCAGGCATTTGGTATAGATGTGAATAATGATTCAATGCCCATTGTAACAAACATATTCATCCTCAACAGTCGTCATTCTATTATGTAGTCTTTCTAGGAACATTTTAGTATCTCTCACAATAGTGTGGCATCCGTTTAAGTAAGTATGCCGATTACCTTCTACAGAAATAGATAGTGGTTCAGTGCACCACCCTGCCCCTGAAACAGTGGGTCTCATAGGTGGTGTCTCAACATTTTTGTGTATTTTATGTAGGCCATAAATCCTCGGGACAATTGAATTGTCAGTGGTAAAATAGTTAAAAAGTTGTTCATCTATCAAGTTTGTCATTAGCAGATCTAAAATTAAAAAGATACCTTTTCCATCACCCCGTTGACAACAAATTCGGTAATGCATTGATAAGTTTGTGTATCTTGTAATAACAATCTCATTTGTCTTAAATATAACTCTGTCTAATATTACTATGCCTCCACTCTTGTCTGCTTGTTTATCAGTAGAATGCATATTTTGAAATTCATGTAGTGCCCTACTTTCTTGCATAGGCATATTATAAAAACTGCTTCATGTCTTATCTATATATAATTGTCTAAAACTAGTTTCACATATGTTTATAAAAGTTTGTATTCCTGGGTGAGTAATAGGTGTAAAAGTAGTAGGTCTGACATATTGTGCATTATCAGTGTTATGTCCATTGTTATCTGGGTTAATGTTTTTTAAAGATAAGCTCCTACCAAGGAGCCTAAAGTCTTTCAACATTTCAGTTGGATCTGCTTCTTTAGAAGGAATAAAGGATAAACCTTTCTTCAGTAGCTCAGTTTGTTCTCTACTTAAGCTAAATGAAGATATATTTACCACCAACCCTTCATTTAAGTTCGCCTTCTCTTCATTTGCTTTGCTGTGCGTTCTAGGCTCTGCTGCCTCTGTATTTTCCCTTGCCTTGTACTTCTCGAGTGTACCTTGAATGGTAGTGGATTCCTTAATGAGAAGTCTCCCTTCCTGTTCGTGTCTAAAAAAACATCATTGGTTGTATTAACATCTTTTCGCATACGAGTTTTAGATTTAGCTGGTAAAATGTTCATGGAGTTTATACTTTCATCTGCTGCACTCAGGCGCTTATTTTGTTGATTGGAACTGAAATTCGTATTCGATTCAGTAGCAACATTATCAGGAAGTGCTACTGCCACTGTCTGTTCTACAGCTAACTTCCGCGTAATAGCTCTATCATCAGCGCTACAAGATGCAACAGCTGATTGAGTGTGACCATGATTGGCAGTCTTTTGGGCCACTGATCTCATTCGTTCTCTAGACCAAGAGAAGACATTATTCTTCTCAAAATCATTTTTGTCTCGCTGTAATTTCTTAAATTTAACTTGTTGTAAACGTTTCTCATATGCAGTAATGTTCTCTTGCAGCTGATCCATCTTGTCAGCTGTAATATCTATCGAAAAACTGTTAGAAATTTTTTTCTCTAAAGTAATAATGTCGCTTTTCAGTTCATTCTCCATCGGTAAAAAGAAATCAATCAATAGTTCCATATACCCGGAACTAAATTTCAAATTAAGTTCCTGCCACTTACGGAGCAGCACAGGATAAGTTTCTCCATAGCTAGTATATCCAATATACGTACAAAACAATCATTAGTAACTCTTGTAGCTCCTTCATTCTGTAAAGTATCCATTCTGTAGATGGTGTGCCCTTAAGCCGCGTAACAGCAAAATCAGTAAAAACAAAATAAATGGCTCAAGGTGTAGAGAATAGACAACAAGGAAAATAAAATGAAAGTTGCACCAATCTTACACAAACCAAATATGTTTTATTAAATAAAAAGGACAAAACATAAGCGCTTTCACGACTTCTCCTGTGCTTTATCAGACAAACTAAAAAATGGGTGGGGGGTCTTCCTCAGATGGTAAGATCATTGTTTCTTCGATTCCATTGGTTGCTCAGAACTATAGCGTCTATGTAAGCTCCAGGGATTTGGAGTAAATTTTGAAGTTGTAGGAGCAGTCTCTTCCCCTTGAAGCCTTGGCGTTAGATGGCTCTGTTCTAACTCCTGCCTTGAGTGGGGTGCCTTCAGGATATTAGGAGCTGCTGATCTTAGAGGGTCCATCGTCAGATCTGTCAGTTTTTGCTTCCCGTAGGCACTCCCACTTTAGGTGTAGTGGAAAGAGTCTTCTATGTCTAGAGAACAGATGAACCTGTACTTGCATCCTGAGCCTCGATCATCCCTTCCACTGGGACAGCCAGTCTGAGCTAGTCTCCAGTCCACACTTATGGGTATTTTTATCTCTTCTGATGCCCCTCCTCCCCTGAAGCATCCCACTGAGGTGGTCCCTTGGAAGAAAATGGTTATTAAGAGGAGGCACTTAGACTCTCTCCATAAGAGTCTGTCACTGAAGACACTGATTTTGATGATGGAACTGTTTAAACAAAGACATGGTTGGATGTGGTTGGTCTCCTGGTAACTCTTCCCAAGAGGAATTGGAGTTTCTGGAGGCTTTGTGGTCTGGCCCATCTGCCTCCTGAGTAACTCCACCTGCAGATGAGCTTATAGGTCTGGTTTCTTGTGGGGGGGGGGGGGTTGATCCCATAGTTGTTGAGGTAGCCACGAAAAGGGAACTAGCAGAGTTTCTCTTTCCACCCCCCCCCCCCCAACAGGGAGTTTAGGGAGCTGAACTGGTTTGGGAAGCACTTTTTTATGCATCTGTGACCTTTGCTTTAAGGTCATTGAATTATTTGACATATTTACCAGACTTCAAAAAGATTTGATCAAGGAACTTACTAAATGTTCGGGATCCGTGTCCTCTGAGGAAGGGAATACCATTTCCTCGCAGCTGGCTACCCTTCTTTCGATACCCAATTCCATCCTTTAGGTTAATCTCTCACGCTGTGGAAAGTACCTCATGGGTGGTGGGTTCAGGCATCTCCATTGGGAGACATGCCTGGATGCTCTTGTATGATTCTGCAGAGCCATTTAAATCTTCTTTTGTTGGTCCCAAGGCAAAAGATGCACTCTCCAGGTTTGAACAAGGAGGGAAGACCCTGTCTGCTGTGAGAACAAGTTTTTCTACTCCTCAAAGGTCAATTTTTAGGAACCAACGAGGTGGTGGAAAGATGTGGTTCAAAAAAATTCCAGGGTTCCTTTAGGATTCATTTGGAGATATTTCCTCCATGGGCAGAGTGGTAACTCAAATAGAGGATGCTGCCCCCTTAGCTGAGGTGTCTGCATGACCAGAGATCTATCAGCGCTTCTGAATGAAGGCATAACTGTCCATCTCTGGAGGCAGTCGGGTCATTTATCCGTGCACCAGACAGCCTGGCTAGATATCACAAAATATTTATGGGTACAGACGATAATGTCCAGAAGTTATACTATACCATTTTCCCAACCCCCTCCAGCAATTCCAAAGAAGAACCCACATGTTCCACCCAGTCAGAGGGAAGCAGCTTCTCTAGAGAGAAAAAAGTTGCTAGAAAAAAAGATTCATCCAAAAGGTTCCCCAGACCAGAGAGGATCTGGAACTTAAAGATTCTTTTTGGTGCCAAAAAAGACAGGGGACTTGAGACCAGTTTTGGATCACAGCCGACTAAATGAGTCTGTTCAGTATACAAAGTTCCGGATGGTCACAGTTCAGTCCATTTTGCCATTTCTTCACAAGGATGATTGGATGTGTTCGGCAGATCTTCAGGATGCACGCTATCACATAAAAATGAACAGGCACTCAAGAAGATACCCACAGTTCTGTCTGGGATCCAGTCATCAGTTCAGAGTACTGCCCTTTGGTCTCACCATAGCCCCCAGGGTGTTAACCAAATGCATGGCAGTTGTAGCAGCTCATCTGAGACTACTAGAATTTCATATGTTGCCATATCTAGATGACTGGCTCCTGACTGCTCCAACCAGGCATCAACTTATTTATGCAAGGGACTACTTACTGTGTGCTCCCATCTGGGAATATCATTCAGTCAGAACAAATCTTATCTCATCATATCAGAGTTTAGAATTCATTGGTGCTCATCTGAATGCAGTCACTCAAATAGCATGTTTTCCTCAACCTCAAATAGACACCATTCCATTTCCAGGTCAAGAAGAAAGATCAAAATTCTTCCCTTTTGGCATGACTGATATACTTCAAACCTTGGGATCCATGGCAGTGGCAATCACCCTTGTACCGCTTGCCATATTCCACATGAAAGTCCTTCAGGGGACACTCGCCACTCAGTGGTCTATGCTGCAACACCCTTTATCCATGCCAGTCAATTCTTGCATGCTTGAGTGATTTTATCTTCTAGGTTGGATCCACTCCAGTCAGCTCCACGAAGGCCATCTTTTTGTTTTCCCTCAAGCCAAGGCCACAATGACTATGGACACTTCTCAGCTTGGGTGTGGGAATTTCTTGAGAAGGACGGTCCAAGGCACATGGTCTTACCAAGAGGCTAAGATGCGTATTAATGTCCTGGAGATGAGATCTGACCTAGCGTGGCAGGCCTTTCAAGACAATCCCAGTCAGGACTGTTGTGATCAGACAGACAAATATGTCAGTAGTCTGGTACATCAACAAACAGGGGAACCAGATCTTACCCTCTTTGTTGAAAAGCTATGAGAGTACGGCAGTGGGCAATCTCTTCCCATCAATTTTTTATAGCAGCGCACATCCCGGGGAAATCCCAACATGATTGCAAACGAGTTAAGCAGGTCCATTCTGATGCCTCATGGGTGGTCTCCGAGTGTCAACATGGCGGAGAAAGTATTCCATCAGTGGGGCCACCCATGCTGCGATCTGTTTGCCTCTCCCCTCAACAAATGCTGCAGGGTTGCTTGACCTGATCACCCACTGGGGAGTCCCTGAGAGGTACTCCACTCCACGCTTGGCCCACCCCTCATTCCCAAGTTTTTACAAAACGCATCTCCATTTGAGGAGTACAGTTATCCTCATTGCCCCTTACTGGACATATCAGATTATATATATATATATATATATATATATATATATATATATATGTATAAAACCATCAAGGATTCTGGATCATACTCTGGACCTCCTCTCTCATCTAACAGGCATGAATGACCCAAACCTAACCGGCCCCAAGTTGACTGCATGGTTTCTCCACTTCTGGTACCCCCATCACATAGTTTTATCTTCCCATAAGGCTTCTACTAGAAAGATTTACAAAAGTAAATGAAAAAGATTTGTTCTTTGGGCCATAAACAAAAACTTGGAACCCTTTTCAGCACCAATTTCAAGTGTCCTTGATTTTGTAGCTAAAATTTTCAATGAAGGGGCTAGTTCCTCGGCTATTAGTGTACAATTAACAGCCATTTCCAACTTTCATCTGGGAGTAATTGTACCTTAGCTTCCTCTAAACTTTACAAAGTCTTTCTAAGAGGAACTTTTTGCTTAGGCCTCCATTAAAGGATCCTACCCCCTTCTTGGGTCCATAAAACAATCTCACAAGTGGATGCTTTACAGGGATGTATTTCTGGACATTGTCCACCAGTAGGATACTCCTCAAGTAGATATATTTACCTCGCCTCTGAACAGACAACTTCCTCTAAATTCTGCCCGACTCCCAGGTCCTCTGGTCTGGAAGGTGGAAGCCCTCTTTTTTTTTTTTTTTTTTCTTGGAAGGGGTAGTTTCTTTATGCCTGTCCTCCCCTTCACTTTATTCCAAAAGTCCTGTTCAAAATACAACAGGATGCTCCCAAAATCTTACTGGTAACTCTCATTTGCCTCAGACAACATTGGTTCCCTCCCCTTCTGCATTTAGCCAAAGGCAAGTTACCTCCCAGGGTGGCACTACTCGCACAAGACAAGGGATCTCTCATCCATCCTCACCTGTCCACAACTGACAACTATCATTGGTGATAGGATTTTGATTCCATACAGGCATCTTTTTTCTGAGGACCTGATAAGGGTCCTGTAGGAGGCCAGGAAGCCCATAACTAGGAAGTCCTACTTATCAAAATGGAAGAGATTTTTGGTTTGGTGTTTTTCTTGTAACTTGGATCCACTTTCTGTGGATGTTTCTTTGGTTCTGTCTTATCTGTGTTAATTGTTCAATGCAGAGTTGGCTTAGCCTTCTGTTAAAGCCACTTATCAGCTTTCTCTGCTTGTCAACCTTTATTACCTCCTTCAGCTTTTAGATTTGAGGCTAAACAGTTTCGTAAAGGCATCCTTCATATTAGATCTCCCAGGAAGCCTGCTCCTCCTCCCTGGGATCTTAATTTTGTTTTTGAAAAATTGACCCAGGCTCCTTTTGAGCCTGCAGCTTCGGCTTCCTTATAGCATTGTTCTTGGAAAAGTGTATTTGCTAGCCCTTACTTCTGCCAGACTGGTGTCTGAGCTTCAAGCCCTTATGGTTTGCCCCTCCTTTTTTAGTTTTCCACAGGGACAGTGTGTTTTTTTGTACTAATCCATTCTTTTATCCCCAAGGTAATGAGTGAGTTCTCTCATTTGCCCACTTTTTTCCCCCTTCTCCGCAATCTGCAAGTGAGAAGGTGCTGTACACCTTGGATGTGCATAAATAACTCAGAATTTATTTGGAGACTTTTAATAAATCTGATTAGGTCTTTGTTTCCTTTCATCCTACGTCCTTGGGTTTGGCTGTTTTCAAGCATACCTTCCATGACAAGAGCCATTCTTCTTCTGCTAAGGCTCATTTATTAGGGCTGTAGCTTCTTCTGGTGCTTTTTTTTAAGGGTTTGGATGCTAACTCTATTCTTGAGGCAGCTACCTTGTTTTCTGTGCGTACATTTACCAAGCACTATAAGTTGGATGTGATTTCCAGAGCTAGAGCTGGCTTTGCTAGGGCCATTCTCCATGTGTTCCTGGAGAGCTGTGCTGGTCCATCCTCCTCCCTCTCTTCTTCCTGAGCTTTTGCACTCTCCCTATTGTAAAGCATACTGCAACAGTGAACTGGAAGGACACTGTTACTGTGGATGTCCCCCTCTTTACTGTTGCAGTATTCAGTACCCCCTCCTTTCCCTTGGTTCTTTTCTCTTCTGGATGTACTGGGTAACTCCCCCCCCCCCCCCTTGGACTGTCATTTCTACTGGGGCTCTCAGTTCTGGGGATGGTACATCACCTTTATGCCCACACTATATGCAGGGTGCAAACATATGACGTATGGCATACCTTAAAGCAACCTAAAAAGTGTCATATTGGCTGGACTTTGGGCCATCCCAGGTAGGGGTTCCCTTTGTAAACAATACTACGACAGTGAAGAGGACAACATCTACTCGTATGCTACGATCTTACACAACTGTACTTCACTCTGGTTAAGTGGTTAGCTGATTGTATTACATTTTATCAGAAAATGGGCTTAGCTTTACCAAATCCACCCAGAGCCCACTCCACCAGGTCTGTGGAAACCCCATCAGCCTTTTTGTCCAGAACTTCCTTTGATATTTGTGCAGCTGCAACTTGGGCTAATCCTCATATCTTTTATTGCTTATTACAAATTGCATCTGGTCTCTAGGGGAAGAGCAGCATTTGGCTCGTTGGTGCTCAGGGATATCCTTCCTTAGAGTAGTCTTCCTGGAATTTAGGTAGCTGGGGACTCTGTCCCAACAGCTGAGGAATTAATGAAAAATGGACAACATCACATTAAAATGTTATGTACTCACCATAACACTCTGTGTTGTACATTTTCATTCTTCCTCAACTCCCCACCGACCTACTCCTCCTCCTCCTACTCCTGGAGAGATTGAAGAGTATTTCAGGAACTTCTGATCTTTGTTTAACTCCAGGTTCCATTCTTTTCTTAATTTCCACTGCTCAACAAACTAGATCTGAGGTATGTTAGGTTGATGGGGCATTATGGGTAAAG
The DNA here is from genome assembly GCF_019279795.1 of Protopterus annectens. NCBI lineage: Eukaryota > Metazoa > Chordata > Ceratodontiformes > Protopteridae > Protopterus > Protopterus annectens. The sequence continues at coordinate 587,800,112 of NC_056746.1, forward strand.
TGAGGAGATAGAGAGTTCAGGAATCCTAAGTTCTGGAAGAAACAGCAGAGTCAGATCTAAGGGTCTGATCCAAACCCAGCAGTTGAGGAAGAATGAAAATGGACAACACAGATGGAACATTATGGTGAGCACATAAGTTTTTATTATATTATGATGAAAAGCAGCAACCTAACACTATTGTATAGCCACTTCAGGCACAAAGGAAAGGTTAGTCCTCGCAAACATGCTGCCTCTATGGAAAATAAGGGTCTGCACACACAACTTACAGTTCAGAAATCCTGTTAACCAAAGTGACTGTCAAAAAGAATATAGTTTTCCAGGAAAAACATTTTAAGTCTGCTATGAAAGCAGGTTTGAAGGGCGAGCGTGTAATCTTCTCAAGAACAGACAAACCACCGATTCCAAGGAGATACTACAGTTTTACTGGGTACTGCAGAAGGAAGGTGCCATTCAAAAAGGTATTAAAATTGAGCAAAGCTAAAGAAACATGATCAGCACCTTGGAGAAATTAGAAATAGTAGCCAGATATACTTCAATTGATGAAGAAAAGCAAAGACCAGACGCAAGAATATGTAGCAAATACTCTGTGACTATAGGATCAGGAGATGAAGAATACATCCTTCTTGACAGTAGCCCGCAAGTTCTGTTCATCTGCTACAATTAGTCTGTCTTTCGTGTCGTGTATCTGGGCAGAAATAAAAATCTGGTTCACCCCTTTGGAGTATGAAGGTTCTCTGACCATCACAGAAACTGGAGAAACCAGTCAGTTTATTTAAGGGAACAAAGGTCTGGGTGAGAGTTGTCACATGGGTAAAACAGATTCTTTGACAGCTTCATGCAGTAAGACCTTAACAAAATAAGGCCAAAGCAGGGGCAACCACACTTCTGGACAAAAAGCGGACTATCTTAGAATGTATAAATGTAAGTACTGTATATATAACTACTGTATGTGTATAAATGTAAATAGAAATGCAACTACTCTGTGTTTAACTGCAAGTATAATGCAGTGTAAACAAATGGAGCTTTTCTCCATGGACCTCTGCTGAAAATGGGCACTGCCCAGTCAGACTTTCCCAGTAAACAAAGATAGATAAATATATACAAGAATCACTTTGGTCTTGCAATTCTTGGCCTCTCCAGGAACTTGAGAATAAGGGTAAATAGGCTGAAGATATAAATGAGTCCTGGGAGCTGCATTTGGATGTGTGCTTCACTGTCACATTTTCCTGAGGAAGGAATAAGGGAAAATAAGCTGCTGCATTTGTAGCTGGTCGGAAATGTAAATAGGTAACAATAATGTTTCTCCCAGCAATGGAATAGGGTCTTTGCTGCTGACTGAAAACACTTAAGCAGCGTCAGAAGGTAGATACTGTGATGGGTCACTAAGGAGTTGGCTTGTCTCCTGAAATGAGAAGCACGTGGAAAATGATTCAAATTATACACTCCTAAGTTCTCATGGTCTCCGATCACAGGGGGCAAGAATGACTTCCCCATGTCAGTTTATAGACCAAACCAGAGTGGATGACAACAACAGTAGAAATAAAAGGAGTCTTGGAAAATGAGGTAAATGGCTCTCAATTCCTGCATACTGAGCATTAGCTTTTTGTTGTGTCTAAAAATGGATGGACAACTTACCTCAAACAAAAAAAACTGTGATAAAGTAATTGTCATTTTGCTTTTATACACAGTGTGCCTTCCCTATCTACAAATAACCACTGTGACTGTGTTCACTTTGTTTGTTAAAATGTGATGAAGTGCAAGAGAAGCTCTTTTTTTTTACATAACTCAACCACTGGCAAACCAGGTTCACGGTCAGTTGCAGTCATGTACAGACTGGCTCCCCATCCTCCAAAATCACCAGTTTTATATCTAGGTATACCCCTAATGTTTTACTACAGTCAGATGAAAGAAATACCCACAATAATGTTTTTTGTTTCAACTTATTGCTGTCAGAGTCGCGTTCTTTCTCTTGCTAGCCTGTATTAATTGTTTAAATGTGATCAGATAAGTTTGTGCCTTGCTTCCACAGACAGCCTTCCCAGCCCCAAAAAAGTTACTTTTTCTGACTGTATGCACATGAGATGTTGGATTGCGATTGTCATTCCCTTCTGGTAGAAGCTCTTGATGTACTCTATTGACCCCCCCACACACACACACACACAGGTGCCAGTTCCATCGGGAGGGGTAAGTATGTAATGGTAGTTAAGTTGGTGGGCAGTGTTATTTTTTGGTGCCTTGCCAGTAAAATGTATTCAGTTTCTAAGGTTGTTGTTGCCTCTGAGCAACCTTTGTCAATACTTACCTGACAGTAACTGGTCATGGACTGGCAAGTTACGATGTGAGAAGGAGCAAGACAAGACTCTGGGCCAGATTCCAGAAGATTTGCTTTCAGTGTAAGTGACTTACTGTGAAGTACTACACTTTAAAAACTAAAATAACCCTTAGATGGCCACTTGCAATAATTGCCAACCTGTAATATACCCCCTGGCTAAATACTCTGCTACTATTCCCTTTTCTGAGATTTCAGTTAACTATCTTTAACAAATAAAAAAACCCGATTCTCCTCTTCTAAAGACTTTCCACTCCACCCTTCCTTTCTTAGAATAGCTGAAAAATTCCAGTCTTCTTTCTTTTATTTACAACTTATCCCTTAATAAAGGAATTGTACATCATGCCTCAGTGTTCCATCACCATCACTCTTCCTAAAGTAGCAGCAGCACCCAAAACTAGAAAGGTCTATCGTCATATATATATATATATATATATATATATATATATATATATATATATATATATATATATATATATATATATATATATATATACCGTCTGCTTGCAAAAATCTAATATGGCTTCAATAATGTCTCTAGTAGTGCATACACAACATCATTAGTGTCTGCAGCAGACTTTACAGCCTACTGTAACATCAATAGTAGTGTAGTAATATTTATTTATAGTTGGTAACCGGGTAGTGTCCGTCTGGGCTATAAACAAGCCCATTTTCGGCGGAGACCCGGGGAGAAAAACTCCCCCCAAAAAAGTATTTATACTAAGATATGGTAGTTACAGTATCAAAAAGATAACAATGACAGTTTACATAATAATAAAATACAGTGTAAAAACAAGTCTATATCAGATGAAAAGTCACACATCAAACCAGAAAAGTCAATTATAACAATAGAAATTGAACAATATTTAGTTACATAAATAAAAAAAACAGTAGGTGGCAAAGTGTAAATTGCTTAGCCAGGGGTAGTACAGGCGCATAACCAGTGATTGAAGAAATAATTTGTAAGTTGCTGTTTGAAGCCATGAGTACAGTGGATATAAAAGTGTACATACCTCTGTTGAAATGCCAAGATGTGAAGTAGGAAACTTCATTTGATCATCAACCTGTGGGTATCAGATCCGACCTGGATCCAAGCCGGCAGCTTTCCAAGCTAGAGATCCAAGCTCCTCCCCTTACCCATAATGCCCTGCCGCCTCCTTCCAATCCCCAGATCTCGTTTGCCGCGGCTTTGTCAAGCACGGGTTTCTCGAGCTCCTAGCTTTAGGCGATCTGTGAGTAGGAAAGTTTATAAAATCTTATTAGTTTTTGTGTGTGTGAACAGTTAACTCCTTAGTTTAACCCCCTTTACAGTTCCTCTTAGTTTAAAGCCTAGTACTCCCCCCTTTTTCCCCTAGGTGTTTGTGTGAGGTGCGTGTGTTTTTTCTTTTGGGATAATGGCCGAGGCCTCTAAGGCCATTTCTTCTAAGTACACTGTGTGGTCATAAGCTTTCCCCAGCGGATGGCCACACTCAGTGCGTCCTCTGCCTGGGGGTATCGCACTGGTCTTCGGGCTGCCAAATTTGTGCAGCTTTTAACCCCCGGGCCCTGAGGGGTAGGATGAATAAGCTGATTCTGGCAGGTCTTCTACCCTTGGAGTCTGCCGGAGTCTGCTTCCTCCTCCTCCTCTTCCTCAGTGGCTACAGCCGCAGCTGTGGCTGTTCAGCCTGTTGTTCCCTCTCCCCTGGCTGGGACTCAACCTCCCATTTCTTCTCAGGGAGAGAGGGACTCTAGGAAGTAGAGAGAGAGAGAGGGAGAAAGATAGGCATAGGAGCCACAAGCGACGGGCCGACTCTGTCCCCTCGGCCCCGCCTGCCAAGCTGCTCTCCTCACCTCAGAAGATTTCCGGGCCTTCCTCCCCTCGGCTCCATTCTCCACGCTTCTCACTGGAGCCAGAGGAGGAGGCCCGACCATCTCCCGGCCAGCTTCGGCGGCCTCTTCTAGGTCGACCCACAGTCTCTCCAGCGCTGATATGGACCAGATGATGTGTCGTTTTCTCCAAACCCAGATACAGATGGGAGTGCTGCTGCCCCCCCCTCCGGGGGGGGAGTTCAGCCCCACTTTTTTCCGGGATAGCTTCTTCTCCGATCCATTATTGGGTTTTGGAGCCGTCTGATTCGAGGAGTCCCGGGGCCGGGGTGTCAGTGCCGATGGTTATAGTTACCTCTACGCTGGCCATGCCCTCGAGTTTTGTCGGATCCCCTTTCGGATCCGAGCTCTCTGAGCCGTGTGTCGGATCTGGGGGGGGGGGGGCAGTGTGTCTTCGGCTCAGTTTCGATCGGAGCACACTTCCCTCTCGGGTTCGAGCGCTTCAGCTCCGCCGATCCCCGCGCCGGATCCGAGGGTGTTAAACACAGAGCCCAGAGAGATTGGTTTATCCTCTGCTTTCGACGTGGTGGAGAGGGTTCTCTCAAGAGGTTCGAGACCCCCTACTCTTTCTTCGGATCCAGCCCCCACTCCCTTGCAGCTGGGCTTGTCTTCCATCATCCAGTCCCAGGGACAGCCTGCGTTGATGGCCCAGCCCGTTCCACTGGCGGAACACGGCCCTGTTAATGAGCCCTCCTCTGACAGTTCCACCGAGGAGGTCCTTCACAAATGTAAGTGTAAGAGGAGGCACTTGGACTCCCCCTGAGTCCCTTACGGAGGACACCGATTTGGACGAAGGGGAAGGTTCCCCCAGTTCATCCCCCGATGACGTCTCCTTTGGAGACATTATGGAAATGCTTCATCTGAAAAGGGGAGTGGTCAGCCCAAAAGCCTTCCTCGGATGAGTCAGTGTTTCTGGAGGCGTTTGCAGGCCCGTTACCTCTTGGGTGTCCCTTCCGGCCAACCCCCTAGTTGATCTCATCACTACAAGGGCGTGGAAGGAACCGGACACTGTAGAGCTGATCCCCAGGAGGCCAGACAGGATTCTCAGTCCCCCCGTGAATAAGGACAGCTTGGAGTAAGGGTTCCCCGGTAGATGCCATGGTGGTGGCGGTGGCAACCACCAAGAGGGAACTCGCTCTGGATAGTGCCTCCATCCATCCCCCTGATAAGGAGTCTCGGACTATGGATCATATCTGGAAGTGGATGTTTGCTTCAACTACCTTTTCTATAAGGGCGCTGAATTACTTGGCCCATGTAATTAGACTTCAGCGGGATCTGGTGAAAGAATATGCTGAGTCTCCCCCTGAGTCCATGTCGCCGTGGACAAACGGACCTTCTCGACTTGCATGACCACTCTCAAATCTGTTTTGAACACATCTATGCGGCTACTTTCCCATGTCACGGGGGGGGGGGGAGCTGCTAGAGCCAGCGGGTCTGGTATCACCTTAAGGAGTCACGCCTGGCTCCGGCTTTGTGACTTTGCGGAACCTTTCAATGCGTCCTTCGCGAACACACCCTTTGACCGTTCTACTCTGTTTGGGAAGACCGTCCGCAACACATTGGTTCAGAGCGAGAAAGATGGGAAGATGCTGCTTGCCGTCAGAGTCCGCTTCTCGGCTCCTCAAAGGTCCTTTTCTAGGAACCAGAGAGGAAAAAAGATGATGTGATTCCGGAAGTCTCAGCAGTCCCGTTACGCTCTGGACCCTTTATCCTTCAGAGGCAGAGGGGGTCAAGGTGGACGTCGGCCCAGAGGCAGAGGGGGGCCGAAAAATTTTAGGTCACGGGAACCCTTTTCTGATCGACCGACGCAACAGCCCTGAGGCGTTGCCCAACTGCTCCTCTCTGGAGGCAGTCGGGGGCGTTTTTCGAAGCACTTGGCCCAATGGGAGTCCATAACATCAGATCGCTGGGTGCTTCGAATAATATCCAGAGGTTACTCTATCCCTTTCATAAATCTGCCTCCTCAGTAGAGGCATCTCCCCGATGTACCACCCAGTCAGAGGGAGGCTGCAGCTTTAGAGGTAAAAAAGTTGCTAGAAAAAAGAGCCATCCAGCACGTCCCCCCAGGGCAATCCAGATTAGGCAATTACTCCAGGTTCTTTTTGGTGCCAAAGAAGACGGGGGACTTAAGGCCTATCCTCGACCTTTCAACAATGAACCTCTTCATTGCCAAGGAAAAACTCCGGATGGTCACGCTTCAATCCATTCTGCCCATGCTGCAGGAGAAGGACTGGATGTGCTCCTTAGACCTCAAGGATGCGTACTATCACATTCTCATGGACAGGCGTTCCAGGAGGTTTCTCTGCTTCCGGCTAGGAGCCAGTCATTACCAGTTCAGGGTTCTACCCTTTGTTCACACCACAGCCCCCAGGGTGTTCAAAAAGGTCATGACAGTTGTAGCGGCCCATCTGAGGCTTCAGGGAATACAGTTTTTTCCTTACCTAGACGACTGGCTTCTGACTGCCCCCACCAGGCATCTACTCTGCTTATCCAGGGATTGTCTAGCGTCCCATTTGGGGATCACCGTAAACTTGAAGAAGTCATCCCTCCAACCAGTTCAAGTCTTGGAGTTCATAGGGGCCAGGATAGACACACTTCAGACCAAGGCCTTCTTGACATCCGACAGACTTCGCAGTTTGACCTTATACGTTTTAGCCCTTCTCCAGTCACCTGCCCCGTCAGCGGAGTTAGTCCTGAGAGCTTTAGGGTCTATGGCAGCGGCAATCAACCTCGTGCCCTTAGCCCGTTTGCACATGAGGATTCTCTAGTGGACATTACAGGTTCAGTTGTCCATCCTTCACCATCCGTTGGACTTGCCCATTCCTCTCAGCAGTGTGTGCAGAAATTCTCTCTTGTGGTGGCTCCACTCCCGAGAGCTTTGGGAAGGGCGACCGTTTGTTATGCAGAAACCCCAAGCCACGGTGACCACGGACGCTTCTTGCCTTGGGTGGGGGGCATTATGCGGGCAGAACTGTTCAAGGTATGTGGACTCGGATAGAGACCGTTCTGCATATCATTGTTCTGGAGATGAGAGCGGTGCTTCTTGCGTTGCAAGCCCTTCATACCTTTCTCCCTCTGGGGACTATTGCGATTCAGTCAGACATGTCGGTGGTCTGGTACATCAACAAATGGGTGGACCAGGTCTTACCCTCTTTGTCGAGAAGCCACATAGTTTGGGATTGGGCGACATCCACCAACCGTTTTCTGTTAGCAACGCACATTCCGGGTCAGTCCAACATCCTAGCGAACAAACTGAGTTGAACCATCCTCTCGCCTTACGAGTGATCTCTGAATCCCTTGGTAACGAAACAGATCTTCCGCAAGTGGGGTCAGCCTTGCTGCGATCTCTTCACATCTCCTTCCAACGTGAAATGCAGCGAGTTTTTCGCTCTAATTCTCCCTCCGAGGAGAGCCCCAGAGATGCTCTAGTTCATGCTTGGCCACCTGGTCTTCTGTATGCTTATCCTCCTCTGCCATTGATAGCAAAATTCCTACAGATAGCTCGTCGGTTGGGGAACAAGATTATCCTCATAGCCCCATTCTGGCCTCGTCAAACCTGGTTCCCGTGCCTGCGGTCTCATCTTATAGCTCCTGTCTGGATCTTGGATCCCATCCTAGATCTATTATCTCACCCTTCGGGATTGAAACCTCCCGAACCTGGTCGATCTCAAGCTCTCAGCATGGTTGATCCAGTTCCATTAGTTGCTAGGACTCCCGGTATCTCGTCTGCAGTTAGATCTATCCTGGTAGCGGCGCATAAGCCCTCTACCAGGAAGGTTTACAATAGTAAATGGAAGTGGTTTTCTATTTGGGCGTCTCATAGGAAATTGGACCCTTTCACTGCTCCCATCCCAAGAGTGCTCGATTTTCTATCGCATATTTTTCAGCAAGGGGCCAATTCCTCTGCTGTAAAGGTTCAAATGGCTGCCATCTCGCATTTTCACATTGGAGATAATCTCAGTCCCCTCGCTTCCACCAAGATTTGTAAGGCCTTTCTGAAAGATACGTTTCTCTTGAAGACCCCTTGTTAGGAACCCCGTCCCTCCTTGGGATCTAACCATGGTCCTTCAAGCTCTAACTGGACCTCCTTTTGAACCTGCAGCCTCTGTTGATTTGAAGTTCTTGTTCTGGAAAACTGCCTTTTTGGTGGCCATTACCTCAGCTAAAAGTGTCGGAGCTTCAAGCTCTGTCTATTAAAGCCCCGTATCTGGTTTTCCATAAGGACAGGGTCTTTCTCAGGACTAACCCATCTTTCCTACCTAAAGTGGCCTCCGAGACGAACATCAATCAATCCATTAATCTCCCAGTTTTCTTCCCCAACTATCAAAACAAAGTGGAGTACAAACTTCATTTGTTAGATGTTCATAGGCAGTTACGGTTTTATTTACACAGAACAGCAGCCTTCTGCAAGTCTGATCAGCTATTTGTCTCTTTTGCTAAACCCTTCTTGGGTAAGCCTGTATCGAAGGTGACTCTGGCCAGATGGATTTGGAATTACATTTTGTTCATATATAAACTATCTGGCCTGCCAGAACCTACTGGGGTTCACGCTTACTCTACCCATTCTATGGCTACAACAGCTGCATTCTGGTCAAGAATTACCTTGGATGACATTTGTTCTGCGGCTACTTGGGCATCCTCTCATACCTTTATCTCTCACTATAAATTGGATTTAATGTCTAGAGGAAGGGGGGCTTTTGGCTCTGCAGTGCTCCGGAATATCCTTCCTTGAGGACCTCCCACGTTTTTTGGTAGCTGGGGACTCTGTCCCACAGGTTGATGATCAAATGAAGTTTCCTACTTCAGATAAAGAAGTTATGTACTCACCATAACGTTCCATCTGAGTAGGTAACTTCATTTGTCAGCAACCAACCCTCCCGCCTTCTCCCTAACCTGGTTCTTTGGTTTCCTCATCACTAGGATGGTTTATCCAGGTCATCTGTTAATCCATAGGTTAGGATTCTCCAGGTTGTTGCTTTGTCATGGTGACATTATGTAGATGGGCAAACGCGATCTGGGGATTGGAAGGAGGTGGCAGGGCATTATGGGTAAGGGGAGGAGCTTGGAGCTTGGATCTCTAGCTTGGAAAGCTGCCGGCTCGGATCCAGGTCGGATCCGATACTCACAGGTTGCTGACAAATGAAGTTACCTACTCAGATGGAACGTTATGGTGAGTACATAACTTCTTTTTTTTGTGATATAAAAAAATGACACCACAGTAAATCATTTCAAAACTTTTCCTACCTTTAATGTGACCTGTAACTTGTACAATTCAGTTGAAAAACAAATCTGGTAAGGGAAAAAATAAAAAACGTACAATAAGCTGGTTGCATAAATGTGCACACCCTTAAGCACCTTTTGATTTAATTACAGCATTCAGTCTTCTTGGGTAGAAGTCCATCAGCATGGCACATCTTTCCTTGGCAATATTTGCCCACTCTTCCTTGCAAAAGCACTCCAAATCTGTCAGATTGCGAGGGCATCTCTTGTGCATAGCCCTCTTCAGGTCACCCCACAGTTTTGCTATTGGATTTAGGTCTGGGATCTGGCTGGGCTATTCCAGTACTTTAATATTCTTCTGGTGAAGCCATTCTTTTGTCGAATTGAATGTATGCTTTGGGTCATTGTCATGTTGAAAGGTGAAATTCCTCTTTATCTTCAGCTTTGTAGCAGATGCCTGGAGGTTTGGGGCCAAAACTGACTGGTATTTGGAACTGTACATAATTCCCTCCACCTTGACTAAAGCTCCAGTTCCAGCTGAAAAAAAGCAACCCCAATGCATGATACTGCCACCACCATGCTTCACCATGGGAATGGTGTTCTTTTGGTAATGCGAAGTATTGTTTTTGCACCAAACGTACCTTCTGGAATTGTGGCCAAAAAATTCAACCTTGGTCTCGTCAGACCATAACACATTTTCCCACATGCTTTTTGGAAGTCTTGATTATTGTTTTGCAAATTTTAGCCGGGCCTGAATGTTTTTCTGTGTAAGAAAAGGCTTCCGTCTTGCAACCCTACTCCATAGTCCAGACATATGAAGGATATGGGAGATTGTCACATGTGTAGTACACAGCCAGTGCTTGCCAGAAATTCCTGCAGCTCCTTCAGTGTTGCTGTTGGTCTCTTGGCAGCCTCCCTGACCAGTTTTTGTCTTGTCTTTTCATCAGTTTTGGGGGGACATCCAGTTCTTTGCAACATCACTGTTGTCTCATTTTTTTCTCTACTTTTTCATGACTGTCTTCCATGGTATATCCAATGCTGTGGAAATTTTTTTTGTACCCTTCTCCTGACTGATACCTTTCAACAGCGAGATCCCTTTGATGCTTTGTAAGCTCTCTGTGAACCAAGGCTTTTGCTGTAGCAAGCAACTGAGTAAATGTCAGGAAAATCCTACTAGGACAGCTGAACTTTATTTGGGGTGAATCAGTCTTTTTAATTGATGGCAGGTGTGTACCCAAGAGGACTGAATGTTGTAATTAAATCAAAAGGTGCTTCAGCAAAGTATTAGATTAAGGGTGTGCACACTTATGCAACCAGCTTATTGTACTTATTTTTCCCCTAACAGATTTGGTTGTTTTTCAATTCATTTGGACAGGTTATAGGTCACATTAAAGGTGGGAAAAGTTTTGAAATGATTTATTGTGGTCTCATTTTTTTATCATCAAAAAAGACCTCCTGCACGGAGGCAATTGCACGGCTCAGCCAAAGAAGCAAGTCAAACAAAACATAGAGCCCAGCAAACTGTGACCTGAAAAGTACTTTAATTAGTACATAAAAACAACAAAGAAACAGACCAGTTTCGGCCGGACAGTAACACAGCCTTCTTTAGTGTTAAAGAAATGCACCAGTTGTTGCTATTTAAATATACCCATCTCAAAGGACATTAGTAGTTGCTAAAATTGTTCATTTAGACCAGGTGGGAATAATCCAACTAGTTTCACAATCCATTTTTTTTCTTTAGAATTGAGAATAGAATGCCAACCTGTCTTGTTGGATCTATTGCCTTTAATAATGTCGATTACCATAAACGAATATCTGGCAGATTTATATAACAAATGGTGTTTGTAATTTATTATTTGTGCATTTTTTGCCTTTTTATTTTTGATGTTACTGATGTGTTCTGATATTCTAAGTCTAAATGGACGAGACGTTTGCCCTACATAAAATGAGTCACACGTGCATGTTGCTAGATATATAAGCCAATCACTGCTACAATTGGCAAAAAAGTTTATATCATAAGCACAGTTTTTACTGGAGAATTGCTTGGACTTATTAACTTTGTCACAGTTAATGCAATGACCGCAAGGAAAATAACCAATCAACGCCTCGCCACTCAGTGTGGTCTGTGAATATTGAGGTGATATATTTACATGACTGTGTTTAAAGTGATTGAAACAAGAATATAAATTTTTACCCTTCAGAATGAAAAAAAAAACATCTGTCTGGAATGATGTTTGCCACTTCAAGGTCGCATTGTAAGATGTTCCAATGTCTATGCACACTTTGTATAAGAATATCCGAATTTCTAGCATAAGTGGTGTCAAACCTAATGGGTTGTGATGTGTTGATATGATCATGGTAACACAACAATTCCTGTCTGTCAAGGGTATTTGCCCAATTACTGGCCTGCAACACATGCCCCATGCTATAGCCCCTGGATCCGAATCGGTTAGTCAGGTCCTTCCTTTGTTGCTGGAATTATGCATCATGGGAACAAATATGTTTTGTTCTGATAAATTGTGATTTGGGAATGTTGCGTGCAATGTGTGGCGGATGAAAACTGGACGCATGGAGGATGGTGTTGTACTGGGGGTATTTCCTAAAAATTTCTGTACTTAATGTATGGTCAGGCAATCTATTAATGGATACATCCAAAAAAGTAATGGTGTTCATATTATAATGTACTGTAAATTGCAAACCCCAGATATTTATCATTGAGGTAGGATATAAAGTCCATAAGTTGTTCAACCTCACCCTTCCACACCATCCAACATTCTGGTTTAAAAAACAGATTGAGGATTATTTGGTCAAGGCCAGAGACCAGGGTATCATTACCAATGACACCATGCATCAACTTATGATTCAGGAATCTGCAAGTCAGTACATTTACTTTCTACCCAAAATACACAAGGATCCTGTACATCCACCGGGTAGACCGATTGTATCAGGCAAAGGCTTCATAACGGAACCTTTGTCGTTATATCTTACTAAATATCCTAAACCTTTGCTTGATTTAGTACGTTCACGTTTGCAAGATACAACCAATTTTTTACAAATCATTTCTGATACCCAGCTTGAAGCAGGTTGGTTTATGTGCGCACTTGATGTGAGTGCCTTATATACCAGTATTCCTCATCAAGTAGGTTTGGAGGCCCTTGGTTATTGGCTAGGTGTGGCGAATTTATATCCATCTGACTTCAATTCTTTTTTGGTTGGTTTAAAAGAACATGTTTTGACCAGTAACGTCTTCTTTTATCAAGATATTTGTTTTTGGCAAACCAAAGGCACAGCAATGAGAGCTTCTTTTGTCCCAATTTACGCAGATTTATTTGTGGCCTTTGTGGAAAAACACATCATTTATGACAACCGAAACAATTTTCTTGAACATATTGATATTTGGAGATGTTACTTGGACGACTGTTGGATGGTGTGGAAGGGTGAGGTTGAACAACTTATAGACTTTATATCCTACCTCAATGATAATATCTGGGGTTTGCAATTTACAGTACATTATAATATGAACACCATTACTTTTTTGGATGTATCCATTAACAGATTGCCTGACCATACATTAAGTACAGAAATTTTTAGGAAATACCCCCAGTACAACACCATCCTCCATGCGTCCAGTTTTCATCCGCCACACATTGCACGCAACATTCCCAAATCACAATTTATCAGAACAAAACATATTTGTTCCCATGATTCATCATTCCAGCAACAAAGGAAGGACCTGAATAACAGATTCAGATCCAGTGGCTATAGCATGGGACATGTGTTGCAGGCCAGTAATTGGGCAAATACCCTTGACAGACAGGAATTGTTGTGTGACCATGATCATATCAACACAACATCACAACCCATTAGGTTTGTCACCACTTATGCTAGAAATTCGGATATTCTTATACAAAGTGTGCATAGACATTGGAACATCTTACAATGCGACTTTGAAGTGGCAAACATCATTCCAGACAGATGTCTTTTTTCATTCCACAAGGGTAAAAATTTAAGTTCTTGTTTCAATCACTTTTAACACAGTCATGTAAATATATCTCCTCAATATTCACAGACCACATTGAGTGGCGAGCCATTGATTGGTTGTTTTCCTTGCCATCATTGCATTAACTGTGACAAAGTTAATAAGTCCAAGCAATTCTCCAGTAAAAACTGTGCTTCTGTTTATGATATAAACTTTTTTGCCAATTGTAGCAGTGATTGGCTTATATATCTAGCAACATGCACATGTGGCTCATTTTATGTAGGGCAAACGTCTCGTCCATTTAGACTTAGAATATCAGAACACATCAGTAACATCAAAAATAAAAAGGCAAATAATGCACTTTACAATCACCATTTGTTACATAAATCTGCCAGATTTTCCTTTATGGTAATTGACATTATTAAAGGCAATAGATCCAACAAGACAGGTTGGCATTCTATTCTCAATTCTAAAGAAAAAAAGTGGATTGTGAAACTAGGTGGATTATTTCCACCTGGTCTAAATGAACAATTTTAGCAACCACCAATGTCCTTTGAGATGGGTATATTTAAATAGCAACAATTGGTGCATTTCTTTAACACTGAAGAAGGCTGTGTTATTGTCCGGCCGAAACCGGTCTGTTTCTTTGTTGTTTTTATGTACTAATTAAAGGACTTTTCAGGTCACAGTTTGCTGGCTCTGTTTTGTTTGACTCATTTTTTATATCGCAAAAAACTGGCATTTTAACAGGGGTGTGTGTGCACTTTTTATATCCACTGTATTTGGTATAGATAGCAAATGCTGGGGAGGGAATTCCAAGTTTTGGCTATGGAGAAACTGTATAAAGAGTCACCATGAGTATTGTGGGATTTGATGGCAAGTAAGTTTTTATCTGCAGACCTGAGGTAGGTAAGGTTGGAATAGGGTTGTGAGAGGTTAGATAAGGCTGGGCAAAAGTTGGGGTTGTGAATAATGGAGTGAGCTACTATTAGTTGGTTTAGGGCTAGAAAGTTTGGGAGTTCAATCCAGTTTAGTTTTTGGAGGGCTATACAATGATGTGCTCCATGGGGAAGGTTTGAGGCAAATTTGGAGAGTTAAGCTATAGTTGGAACTTTTGTAGATGTAACTAGGGCATTTGAAATGGTAACCCACAGCTTACTTAATAAATTGAGAGAACTGAACTTTGGTTAGACTACCATTAAGTGGTTCCAAAGCCGTCTTGAGAATTGAACTTTTCAAGTACTTTGTAAAAGTGCCGTCCCATCTCAAGGTACACTCATTATCAGAGTCCTTCAAGGCTCTGTTTTGGAACCAGTACTCTTCTCCTTGGTTATTAATTATATTACAAAAGATATCACATTACATCTCACACTAGATGCCGATGATATCCTTTTGCTAGAATCACACAAATGCCCACGTGCTTTGTCCTTCTCCCATTTGTGCAAATAAACCTCAAACAGTAAACTCTACCACAAAAACATAAATAAGTTCTGCACTTTGCACTTCATAGTTTCATAGTTTAGTACTAGACTATCTGCCCTGGGGCATTTGTAAGCCTAGCCATAGTGATGTGGCTTTCGCCACCCCATAAAATGGTACAAAATGCACAGAATAGATTTAGAATACTGTGCCTCTGTCTAGTAGTGACACAGTGAAGGTCCCCTTATATAATAGAATTAGTTTACTGTGCCCCTGTCTAGTAGTGACACAGATGTGACCCCTGGGGTTAACTTACGATCTCCCATCCACTCATCAAGATTTCTCTTGAAGAGAGTCAGTGAGGGGCTCTGCCTAACATGAACTGGGATCTTGTTCCAGAGCATGGGAAGCCTCTGGGTTATGAATCTATCCCTCCAGCATGTCTTATTCATACTTTTACCGAGGTTTAAGTCTTTAGCTCTCGTGGTTCTGATGTATTTGGATTTTTTGAGGTGGAGCATGTCCATCAGTTCCTGATTGGACATGGCCTTGTACGTCAGGCAGAGATCACCTCTGAGCAGGCGGTATGCTACTGAATAGAGCTGGAGTTTCTTAAGTCTGGCAGAATAAGACGTATGTTGGAGACCCTTGATCCTCTTGGTGAGGTACTTTTGTGGTCTCTCCAGCTGTTGCAAATGCCGGGTGAGGTACATACCAAATGGGGCATTGTACTCAATCATGGGTCTGATGAGGGAGGAGTATAGGGGTACAATGACATCCTTGGATCTGGATGTGAATCCCTTCATGATAAGGTGTGCAAGGTAGAATGTTTTTCTAACCACTTTGGAAACGTGGGTGTCAAATGAGAGGTCGCTGTCGACTTGGGTCCCTAGGTCTCTGATTACTTTTTCCGTACTCAGTGGGTTGCTGTCTATGTGATAATTTCTGGGTACTTTGTTTTTCCCAAAGGGGATGACTATACATTTTTTGGCATTTAGTTTAAGGCCATGACTCCGGCACCAGTTGCCCGTTTCTGTGAGGCCTTTTTGTAGGATGTATGTGTCCGCTGGTGTATCGACTATGGCGCCTAGTTTGCAGTCATCTGCGAACTTTGTCAGCCACAACCCTCCCATGTTTGCTTTAACATCTGAGAAGTAAATTCCGAACAAGAGGGGTCACAGGACAGATCCCTGTGGGACACCACTTGTGACTGGCTTTGAGTCTGACATTGCTCCAGCGACTTTAACTTTATGGGTTCTGTCCTTTAGCCAGTTTGCAACCCATCTAGTGACATAAGGGTTTACATTTAAGCTGTTGAGCTTATCTATGATGCCTGAGTGGGGTATTGTGTCGAAGGCCTTAGCCAAGTCCAGGTAGGCTGTATGGACTGTTTTGCCCTCATCAGTGGCTCTAGTGACTGTTTTGAAAAAGTCAACCAGGTTCAAAAGGCAGGATGTCCCCTTTACAATGCCGAACTGGGTGGGGTCAAGTGTCTGTAGATCCCCAATGTCTCTGTTTATGAGTTCCATAATGATTCTTACCATAGCTTTGCAGACCAGGCTGGTTAAGCTTATGTGGCGGTAGTTCCCAGGGTCTGTAGAGGTACCCCCTTTGTGGAGTGAGACCACTGTTGCTGTACGCCAGTGTTCAGGTGCATATGCGGGTTTAGCTCCTCTTGGAGTTCACGTAGCACGCAACCCGGGATACAGTCAGGTCCCATTGATGCTGTGTTTTTAGCTTTGCTGAGGGTGGCTCTCACCTGGACATCTGAGATGACAGGGAGATTACATTCAGCTGGGATAAGTATTTCTTCTTTTGGGGGTGAGGGAGGGGAGAAATTCAACACACACAATATCCCAGCTTTTTCGGATTATTATTATTTTGATTTTTAGTACTGGTAATCTAGTTGTCTGAATGTAAATACCTAAGACTTGGACTTGATCCCTCCCTTGCCTATACTGCGTACTGCCAGCAGCACTAATAAAGTGCTTTCACAATTCATTCTGTGCTGTAAAATGTTGCATTTGCTTTCCTCCTTTCCCCAAATCATCCTTGCCAAAAATTCCCTTCTTCCCAAATTAAAATATGGGTTGCTGTTACTTGCCTTTCACTGTGTCTGCAGTACGACTAAGTGTAAAATACGCATATTTGCCCTTCTAGCTTGCCATCAAACCTATCACATCAGTGCCTCCTCTGGAGCTGAAATTGGCTCCTTGTAACACACAGAAGCTTGCCACCTTGGTACCTTTGTCTGCAAAATACTAAATGAAGGCTACTGTTCACCAGTGACAGGAACATTGCTAATTAAGGATCATGCCTGCTCATTGTAGTATTGTTGTTTGAGTTTCTTACTACTAAACAGAGCACCATTTAAAACGGTTATTGAATAATGTGCTTTGTTCAAACTAGGCTCAGCATTATGAAACAAAATCCCATCTGTAGTTAGATTAAGCTCTCTGTACCTGATTGCAAAAATTCCTTCTGAGCATTTGCACAATGAGTCCTTTAGCAAATGCTAAAGAGACTATGGCTACCTATAGTCACTCCTGCCCTTGGCCAACAGTAAAGACAGGTTTATGCATTGGGAATTCACCAAATTGTATACAAATGGGCATAATGCTTTTTCTTAATGTAGCTTACCTTGAACATGCGCATGCACACACACACACACACACACACACACACACACACACACACACACACACACACACACACACACACAATGGTTTTTGAAAAGAGGTTTTACAAACTTAGCTGCTGCAGAGGGTACAGTTTTAATTTATCAATGTATCATTCATTTCTTTGGATTTGTGTTGACTGTTCCAGCATAACGGTCATTGTTTTTTGTTTGTTTTTTTATTTTTTGTTTCCAAATTTGATTCTAGATGCTGTTATTTGCTATCTAATTAGTATTTTCCTTTCTTGAATTTTGTTAATGTGTTATCCTTTCTGATTTACTTGTCACACAGAAATTTTACATTTATAAATGTTTCAGTTGAAAATAATTTAATTTCCCAAGTTTGTTGCATTCTGCTATTTAGCATTCTGACCAGTTTTTAAAATTGAGTACATTTCAAAACTATAACTTTGTGTGATGACATTACTCTCTTTTTTTGTTTTTTTGGTTTTCATGACTGCATTATCCAAAGTTACTTTGGAAATTGTTACAGAAGGGCAGACAGCACACTAACTATAAGCTAGCCTGTTTTTTATTATTTTATTTTAAAGTTTAATACTTAAAAACTAAGCATGTACAGTTAAAATAAAAAATAACTGAATATATTTTGCAGTGCAAGATCCCAAAAAGTACTCTTTCATTTTTTTAAGATTGAAATCAATTTAATTAATAAAATGCTCCGATGAGCCTGATCTGAAGTTTAAATGACTAAAATCCATTTAAATACCCTTACCATGCTCTCATGTTCCTACCGAAAAGGTGGAACATAAGGGACCAGCTGGAGGAAGACTATCTTCTACAGACTGCTATCCATAATTGTAGTGGTTTTCAGGGGGCAGAAGCAAGATATGAAAGAGTTTCTACTTGATGTCTAATCAAGTCGCTGGAATGGTCAGAGGCCCAAGGCTTTATAGCCTGAGCTGGCTGAAGAGTACAATCCAGAACAGCTCCTTAATATAAGCAGGATCCAGATTGTATAGGCCATGGTAGGTGAGAGTTAAGGTCTTAAAATGTACAGCTACCAAAAACTGGCTGCCAGCACAAAGCCTCCAGCACTGAATTAATATGGCAAAATTTAGATAAGCAAGTCACCAGCCTAGATGCAGAGTTTTGTCCCTATTGCTGGTGTGGCATTCACCTGCTGCCCTAGACACACAGTAATCAAGACATGACAACACTTGTGTATTTACTGCCACCGCTTGTTCAGTCTTGGTAGATGGTGTCTAATCTGGGCAGAAGCAGGATATCTTGACAGCAGGAAAATTGTTATCAAGGGCATCACCTAGTTCATGCAGATGTGAAACAAATTCCAGCTACATGCTTTTTCCTTTTGGTAATCTAAGGAAACAGTTGAAGATTAGGTGGCCAGATCAATAGTAGCATGCTTCAGTCGTTCATATTTAATCAGTTGGTGTTCATCTAGTCAAGGAGGGATTCCAAGTAGTTTTCCAGTGTTGTAAACTGACCTGTGCCTGAATAAAAGTTAAATCTCAGTACCATCAGCATGTAATTGTAGGAAGCACCCATCCATATAGCCATCTCCCTCAGTAGTAACATATACATAGTGGTTAACAAGGGCAGTAACAGTAGCATATCATACTCCAAAGGGTAAGTGTCTGAGGAATTTTAAACTGGACACCATTTACTGAGTAGGAACCAAACTAAGAAGCCGAAACACCAGAGAATAATGCAATAAACTTTATTCCAACATAAGCAGTAGTAAAATGAACTTGCAGTTAAGCGCTTTCATCAACAGTTTAAATAATATAAGAAAAAAGCCACACGATCAATTAAAACTAATTAGAACTAATTAAAATAAAAATGTATTTAAAACTACATATACAAACACACACTATAGTCTAAAACATGTATATTGTGTTGTGTATGTACCATAAAGTTAAAAACGTATAAAAATTATACTTTACACCGACAATTAACATTCCAAAATTCTAAGATGTAGAATAGAAGCAATGGAACAAACATCATTCAACACTGGCTCATCATACAATTCCCTGAGTAACAAATGTTCTTCTAAAATTCTCCCACTTCCATCTCTCCTAAGCTCCTCCATCACAAAATAACCAAATTTATGTTCAGGGAATTTTACAGTGTGCTTGTATACTGCATTAGTATCCTTCTCATTAAGGATGTCCTTTTCATGTTCATAGATCCTGTCCCAAACATGTCTAATGGTTTTGCCTATGTAGTAGGCTGGACAACGTAAACGGCAAGCTGCATAAACAACCCATTTGGTACAACAATTAAACTCTCCCTTGACAAAATTTCTTTGTCCATTCAGAACAAACTGTCCCCCTACCATAATATGAGGGCACATGCTGCAGCACCCACATTTAAACATGCCATGTAGTCTATTAGACCCACAATTACCCATTTCAACTATATTCCCTTTCTCTAACAGTTGCTTAAAACTAGAGTCCTTCCTATCGACAACTGTTGGTCCATCACCCAAAATTTTGCACATTTGTGGGTTAACTGAAATTAGTAACCAATATTGTGTCTTAATGCTTGGACATGTTGTGGACTATCAAGTGAACAAGTACAAACAAAGGCCCTCTTGAACTTCTCACCATTAAGCTTCTGGGTTTCCACCACTCCAGTAGGGACATTTGAATCCATATCACCTACCTCAAGGCCTCTATCTTGAACCCTCATATCATGTAGATGTAACAAGGGAACATAAAAACTATTTTTTCTCCTAACAGTTACCTCTTCAAAAATAGGTCTCAAAAAATCCAAGGGATACCCCCGCTTCATAAACATATTCAATAGTACCCTACATTCGTTCTCCAAACAGTCATTCTCCGAAATCATCCTGGCTATTCTAACCAGCTGGCCTTTTACCACTGATTTCTTCTGGTAGTAAGGATGTTGACTGTCAAAATGAAGATAACTGTTAGAGAAAGTAGATTTACGAAAAATGTTAGAGACAAAGGCACCTCTTAAACTTCCTTAGTAATAGTTACATCCAAGAAAGAAATACTCTCATTGTAAGAATGCACAAGTCTCAAAAAGGGTGTAGTTGAATTAATATATTGCAGAAAGCTATTAAGCCTGTCAGTACTATCCTTCCAGACAATAAAAATATCGTCCAGAAAGCGGGCGTAAAAAGCAAATCCTGAACTAAGGGGAGAATCAAAAATATAATGTTTTTCCCAAAAACCAATCACTAAATTTGCAAAACTGGAGGCATAAGCTGCCTCCATTGCAACCCCTTTAACTTGCTTGAAGAATTGTCCTTCAAAAAATAAAAAAAAATTGTTGGACAGGATCATCTCCATAAGAGCACTAATAGTGTTGATACGATCCTGTGACAATCAATTTGGAATTCTTATGATGAGCCAGGGTTGAATGATGCTTGTTCCATTGCTTCTGTTCTACATCCTAGAAGTTTGGAATGTTAATTGTTGGTGTAAAGTATCATTTTTATATGTTTTTAACTTTATGGTACATACACAACACAATATACATATTTCAGACTATAGGGAGTTTTTGTATATGTAGTTTTAAATACATTTTTATTTTAATTGGTTCTAATTAGTTTTAATTGATCATGTGGCTTTTTTCTTACGTTATTTAAACTGTTGATTGGGCTGATCTTTCAGTTCTGATTATGTCCTAACGGATGAAAGCGCTTAACTGCAAGTTAATTTTACTACTACTTATGTTGGAATAAAGTTTATTGCATTATTCTCTGAAGTTTCGGCTTCTTAGCTTGGTTCCTGGTTCATGTGAAGAAGTGGAGTTGTTTGGTACCATTTACTGAGTAGCTGGGAAGATATGCTGCAGACCTTTACATGAACATCCCATGTAACACTTAATGCACCTTCAGGTGCTCATTCATGGTATCCTAATCCACAGCA